>NC_041387.1:316113381-316197196 GCF_002162155.2 Triticum dicoccoides | reverse complement strand
CGCGACTCCCAAGGGAAAAAGGGCTAGGTGAGGCAAATGGTAAAACCAAGGTTGGGCCTTGCTGGAGGAGTTTCATTCAAAGCGAACTGCCAAGGGGGTCCCATAAATCACCCGACCGCGTAAGGAACGCAAATTCCGGGAACATAACACCGGTATGACGGAAACTAGGGCGGCAAGAGTGGAACAAAGCACCAGGCAAAAGGCCGAGTCTTCCACCCTTTACCAAGTATATAGATGCATTAATAATATAAGAGATATTGTGATATCCCAACCAAAATCCTGTCCACCATGGAGCAATCTTCAACTTCACCTGCAACTAGCAACGCTATAACAGGGTTGAGCAAAGCGGTAACATCGCCAAGCAACGGTTTGCATAGGAAAGGTGTCCAAGGTTAGAGGTTCATGGCAATATGGGAGGCTCGATAAACAGGTGATAGGTAGCGCATCATAGCGATAGAACGAAGCAACTAGCATAGCAATGATAGTAGTGAGATCCAGGGTAGCGGTCATCTTGCCTGAAATCCTGCAAGGAAGAAGAACGAGTCCATGAAGAAGATGAACGGGTGAAGCCGAACCAAGCATAGACGAACGAATCCTCACGATTGCAACGAAACAGGAACTAACAAGAAGAAGCACACAACATGGTAAACACACCACACATGAACATGACATGAAGCTCAACCAAGCATGATGCAAGACAAGGCTATATGAAGCTACTCATGGCAAGAGATGATGCAAACAAACGCAACACATCAAGGCAAGTTTAAATGAGGCCGGGAACAACATATAACAATTCCGGTAAGTCCTCATATGCATATTTCGAAATTAGTCCAGATCTGAATAAACCTTATGTTCAAATTGTTAAACAACAAGTTAAGATGCACCAAGATGATCTACACGAGATTCTAGTCAAGTTACATATAAAGTTCACTTAGTTCGGGGCTACGACCTAGAAGATATGAGCAAAACAAGTTAAACATGGCATTGATGCAAAATGCATACAAACATCAAGCAAACACCTCAAAACAAGGATGCAACATGATAATATGAAACTACATGCAATTCTAAGCAAGTTTCATATAGAGCACACTCAAAACGGAGCAACGGTTCAACACATACTCTATACAAGTCACAACAACAATCTGTCCAAAACAGCAACTAGGCATCTTGCAAGCATCAAAAAAGCATGCTACAGCACCTCAACATAATAACATAAGGCATGGGCATGATGTACAGGTAAAGCATAACAAAACATGAACACTGAGCTATCTCCAGAAATCACTAGAACATGCTCAAACACACATGGCAAGATTGCAAGTAATAACAATTCAGACTTTGCAGAAAATAACATCAGGTTGCAATGTTTAGAGCTATCAAACAACATGTTATAGGAACTTATCATGGCAAACAAAGGCATGGCATGATACTACTAAATGCATAGAACAAAAGTCCTTTAGTGACCATGAGCCAAAAAGGAACAGAAAATATGATGGCGCCCATGTAAACATAGCAAGTTATATTACAGATTCAAACATGGCAGGAACAACGATACGAAGGCATGTAGATGAGCTTGTACCACTCACCACAGAGAAATACATGGCATGGAAAGGCAACCAACAGTAAGAAGACATGTTTATGAAGCTAAGCATGGCAAGAGCAAGTTCATAGCATGCAAGGATCAACTACAACAAGCTTGGCAAAATTAAATAACATGTAAACAATCTGCCACGAAACATCTTGAAGAAAAAGTAGAGCACGAAAATGACATGCTAGACTACTCCATAATTTCAAACAGGGGCATGAATGGATAGAGAACAACCATATGTTCAAAACATCCTTACAGAAGTAGCTCAAAATATGCATGGATCTCTCTATAGCATCAAGTTTACATGGCATCAAAATAACAGCAGAACAGGGACTCAAATCAGCAATATCACGAAGCCTAGTTTGCATGCTTGTGCTAGTCACCACATTGATCACAAAAATACATGGTAAGCACCTCTGTAAAGAATAAATGGCATATATCAAAAGCCTGGGCCCCGATCGAGCCAATATGTCGATCGATAACGTTTAAGCTCCTTGTCCCCAAGATCTTCCATGAAAAAAGCCATTGAATTAACTAAAAAAGCAGATATAAGGGGAGTAAAAGTAAAAATTGCAGGTCGTCTTGGAGGAAAAGAAATTGCACGCGCCGAATCAGGAGATGACAATTTGAGCTTCAATATGAGATGCCAATGATGCATTCAAAAAGGAATGAGTGCCGCACTTCACTCCCACCTATTGATATTGATCTTACCTTACCTCGAGAAGTTATTCGTTTAGGTCTCGATTACCAATTGATACTAGTGTTTATCTAGTCCAACTTGAATGAAGGAAGAGCGACGGCTATTCCCACAGGTTGATCTTGATAAAATGTGCGGCGGTAAGCAACTAATAATCTCGATGCAAGACTGCCGTTCCCATAGGTTCCTCCTCCAAAACCTTCTTAGGCAAAAAAGACTGGAAGGGCTTATTCCCAAGGGCTCCCATATAAAACGTATAGTCAGTGGGTTGAGTGCTATCAACCAGATAAGGGAGAATGGAGCTTCCCGTCTATGAACTAATCGATCGACTATATCATATCGAGCTCAAAGGTTTGTGCAACTTATCTATCAAGCCACACACACATGTAGACATCAACCTCATAGGATGCACACATCAACCATGGCAAAAAAGACAAATGAGCATGTTATAACAGGTTCAGCAGATTAACATCATGAAACACTCTTGCAACAATGATTCAGGCATCAAGATGAACTCAAATGAACATGATACAATGGAATGAAATGATGTACTCGTTGAGACCAACAATTTGACATATTACACGCACGAAACGGAGCTACGGATGCAGAGATATGATGCGATGAACATGGCATGATAATGATAAATTAACTTCAGCACTTAGTGGATTTTCGGGGTCAACCTTCGCACGAAAAACGAAGATGGCTGGGGTTCTCGCCGGAGCAGGGGAAGAAGACGGCCGGAGAGACTCGGGGACGAGGGGAGCAGCCAGATCTGGGACGAGGACGGCGGCAAGGAGCAGATCCCGGCGGTGGCTGCCGGATCCGGGCGCGGGCGACGCCGGGGCGCAGAGCTCGAGCTCCGGCGAGCTAGAGCAGGAGCTCCCCGGTGGAGCTCAGGGCTCTGGCGCGGACGGGCTCGGGCGCTGGGCGACGAGGGCTGCCGGGGCGGCGCAGAGGCGCGGGAGGCCACCGGCGGCGGCGGACGGCGGCGAAGGCGGTGGTGCCCGCGCGCGCCCCGGATGGGCTCCGTGGACCGGCAGCGTGGGGCGGCGGCGGGAGGCCACGTGGCACGCGATGGTTGGCTGCGGGCGCGGCGGCGGACGTGTCCGACCGGGGGCGGACGTGTCCGACGCGGAGAGGGAGGAGATTTAGGGTTTCGGGGGAAAAACATCCGCGGATTTGGACGGGGAGGGCATATTTATAGTTTCTGGGAGCTAGCAGAGTCCAAATGAGGAGCGGTTTTCGCCCACACGATCGCGATCGAACGACCGAGAGCATGGAGGGGAGTTAGATGGGTTTGGGGCCAATTTGGAGGGTTGTTGGGCTGCAAAGAGAGAGGGGCTTTTACGGTTACCCGGTTAACCGTTGGAGTACCAAACGAACTCCAAATGGCACAAAACTTGACAGGCGGTCTACCGTTGCTATACCAAGGCCGCTTGGCAAACCTCGGGCCATTCCGAGAAAGTTCAACACCCGCTCACAATGAGAGACAAAAGGGGAACGCCGGAGGGCATAGGAGTGCCGGATTGCAAAACGGACAATGGGGAAAATGCTAGGATGCATGAGACGAACACGTATGCAATGCAATGCACATGATGACATGATAAAATGCAACACGCAAGCAAATGACATGGCAACGACGGCGAATAACTGGCTGACACCTAGCGCATCGGATCCGGGGCGTTACAGTAATCTATAAGCATTAACCGTCCAAAATTTGAAGGTACTAACAAGTTTCATCGTTGGTATACTGGTTGTGCAACAACATTAGAATGCCTTAGCTGAAAAATCTTTAATACATCCACAATCAACATCTAACCCTGAAATAATCAGTGACATTAAATGGCATTGCTTAAATTTATTGGTGGCATTAGACTGAGTGCGACATTAGTTAAATGTGGCATCACTTTAGCAGTATCATTGCTTGACTTTACCGGTGGCGCTATACAAACAACAAAAAATGGCAATAAGAGCATGGGAGGCCCATTCGGACAGTTGGTGCACCAGTATGATGTACCTCCACAGACGCACAAAGTGGTGAGGGAGGGATGGTTTCCTAGAGCAATAAATATCCAGGCGGCATATGTGGATTACCTCCCAATTTTGTTCTCTACATTTTTCCTATGTGAGGACAACAAACCGATCGACCTAATAATTCTCTACTGCGTTGTCATGCCTTTCTACCCTTTTTCAACCAAGAGACATGAGATTTGTTCCTTAGCTACTGATTTTTTTCCCTTTTCAACCTAGATGCGGGTTCGATACCTAGTCTCTGCGATAGTAAGTTCTCCCTTCATTTCCTTATTCAACCCAGACATGGTTTGGTATGCATGAAGTAGGGTTTCCTTTACTAGTGCAAATTAAGGTTTTTGTCTGCGTGACCAGGAGAGCAGAGGATAGCAAATTGGGGAGATGGTGGAATGGAAAAAGATCCACATGCAGCAATGTGCCAGATGGGGCAATAGAACAAGGGTATGGTTCAAAAAGAGGGAGCATACTTGAGGGCCGGCGGGAAGTGGCTTAGCTCGTGGTCGTCGTCCTCTGCACACACTACGTCAGCGAGCTTGGGGACGGAGGCCATCCCGCGCGGGCGCTAGGTCTGAGAGGATGACCTTGTCGTCAGTGTGTGACCTCTCTCACCGGCGATGAGTGCGTCAATGTTGCACGTCCTTCTCTTCCCGAAGGAGGGGATCCTGGCGGATCTGTGACCACCGGTGAGGAGCGAGAGAGAGAGAGAGAGGGGACACTGGCATCTTTTTTAGATCTGGAGAGAGGGTGCTAGTGTGAGAAGCAAGTGGGCAGCCCTTAGCAAGCAAGCGCTGAAGCTCCAAGCTATATATTTTTTTGATACTAGTACTAGAGGTGGAGTGGTGGTAGAGTAGATTATCTTTTCTCTGCATACAATACCAATTAGTTGTGCTTCAAAACAGAACGACACGTCATTAAAAAATAAAGTCGATAAATAATGTGGCACCTCGGGCCAATGCGGCCAGTTTGCATTTTGCACGAGTAATAACACACCCTGTTTCGTTGACATGTGGTCCCGTTCCAACATGTTAGGGAGACAACGGCAAGTACTTTTGTACAATTTTTTAATGGACGTCTATGTAGGCCGGGGCACCTGTTCCTGTATCGTGGCAACCGTCCACCGCCTCTTCGCCTTTCCCTCTCGATTTGGAACTGCTGTCGCCCACTCTTCCTCCCTCCATTTGCCTTCACCCTTCCTTCTGCCATTGTTCGATCTTCATCTCCATGGAGGGAACAGGCCAGAAATGACCCCGTTATTCTTGCCTGATCTGAAAGATGATGCAGTGGAGGAACTCATTGATCGGTGCGATGTCATCATGTCGGCTAGCATGGCAGGTTCTTCAAGACCATTCTCGACTCAACAAATAACATCATTACAAAGAACCCAGGGGTCCAGGAGTGGTTTGTCTCCCCTATGTTCTTCACCATGACCATGCTCGCTGGAGCGGGGATGACGAAAGCTTAGCCTTGTGCTGCCACTTGATAATGATATGTGTGATGTTAATATGCCGTCTCTTAAGGGTAAGGCTTGGGCAGGCACAAATGGAGATTGGGTTGTTTATCTTGGATACAACTTCGAGTGGGAACTTGTGAGTGTGTACACTCATCACCGGGTTCCACTTCCAAAAATCTCAGAGTGCCCTGAGGTTGAGCACACATATGATCTACGTACGTTCAAATACGATCATGGTGACTATCGTCTACAGAAGATAGCAATTTGTTGAGTTCCCAACCGCTCTTGGGATTACATGAACCATCATGTTGTTGCTATCTTCGACAAGATTGTTGCCGTCCTTACTTACAAGCCTCGATGGATATTTGTCAAAAATCAATTTATGTACATGGATGAGTATTGTGATGCAATTCAATATGAGCGTCTTGTGTTTGCTGCCACCACTCGTGGCACTGTTTTTGCAAGGAATCCTTATTGTTTTGGTACGTTTGTCTTCCTCCATAATTAAAATTGTTTCATCCATGTGCATGCGAGTTAGTATCCCCATACTAATTAACTCTCTTGTTTTTGCAAGGTCCTATGATCATTCCAGCACCTATACTTGAAAGAAATTATAACCAAGGGGGAGATGACGATGGTGATGATCACGAGCATGAGGACAAGCAAGACCTACATACTCAGTGGCGCCTGGCAACTTATTCCGATGGATCACCTCTTCTTGTATGTATACAAGGCACTGCTGATGTTACTAAGGAAGCGGGTGTTGTCTCCCATGGTCGCACTCTCCGGACCTATTCCAACATCCCTTGCAGCGTATTTGGGATGGATACTAGTGTGCTAGCACCAACACCTTCTGCCTGGTTCTGTATTGATAGTCTTGGAGAAAACTCGCTCTTCCTTGGACAAAACTATCCAATGATGGTGAAAGGAGATCCAACTACTGCTGGCACAACGTTAGTACCATTTATGAGAAGCAACTATATCTATACCTCGGACATTGCTATGGTTGCCTACCCTAGCTATGACAATGTGTGTCCTGATATAGGCCACTTCAGCCTAGATGATGAGACCTGCGTTGGTCTCGATATTCACAATAGCTGGCTCTATCCAAAGAATCACTTATGGTTCAAAGGAAGCGTTTTCAATGCAAAGGATTGGTTGACCTGAAGTTTATTTCATCGCTTTGATATAGGCCACTTTAGCTTGGATGGTGAGTCTTGCGTTGGTTTCAATATTGACAATAGTTGGCCCTTCCGAGAGGCTTACTTATGGTTCAAAGCAAGCGTTTCCAACGCTGAGGGTTGGTTGAGCTGAAGTACATTTCATTGCTTGTTATTTGTTGTGTGATAAAAAATTTAGTATTTACTAGAATGTTTTGTTGGAAATAATCTATAATCCAACATGTATCCTCGTTGTCATTGTGTGTTGATGACTTGTATGTAATGAATGGTACATTTGCATATCCATGTGATGAACTCAATTTATGAATGGTTTTCGAGTCACTTCTTAGAGTGTGAGTATCATCGTAGTATAGCCAACATTCGGTTATATGAATTTGCCACATCACATAGAGCCAACCTAATAGTATGGTAGTACAATAGTTAGTCCTAGTAATAGTATACCATCAACTAGAGCTAGGTGTCGCATGGAGGTCGAGAAATATGGTGATAGCGTGAGGTGGGCTTGTACGTATGATGTAGGCACAGGGCTTGTCGTGTTTCCTACTCCTCCGGTCTAAATGTGGAGAAGTTTTGGTTGAGTTCTTCCTCCTTTTGCCGACACGTGGGACATCTAGCATCTAGGTCGTGTCATGCAAGAAAATGGAATTCTAGTTGAAGGCACGTGATGTGCATCTTGGGTGAAACTATAGATAGAATCTTACTCTTGAGTAACTCCAAAAGCGGACACCGAAGATCTTTATTGCATTTGTTTTTCATCACCAGCATGTCGAGGTGAAAGATGTGCAGGTTCAGTGGGTCGCCTTGTGTTTTCACTGACATGTGGGACCGAATGTGAGCAAACAGATGATGGGTACACTCCTCGCGTCTGCTAGCTGGCTGAGAGAGAGGAGGGATGAGCAAGGACTCCTGGAAATTTCATGACAATGTGAGTAGTACTAGTGGTGTATAGTACTCCTGGAGAGATAATGTGTTCGCTCTACGTAACCAGCACCTCGATATAGTGGTGTGGCATGGGCCATCACTAGCATTCACGTCTAGCAGAACGGCACACGCCACCCACACGAGTCCCATCTGACACCATTTTTCCTGGAGTTCGTGCTACAACTATATCTTCTCCCTCCTATTTTCTCTAACTCAGCCATCACGTGATGGGCGGGGTGGGGGTTTGCTGATAGTCGATTTGCTCAACTGTGGTCCCACTTGTAAGTGAAAATGCAACACAACGTGCATTCCCTCTTGAGCGGCATCCCGAACCAACCATGTGGGGATGCGACGCGAACACAGCAGGCTTTTCCTTTTGAACTTGTAACTTGTAAAATTTGGTTCTGCTCCTTGGCGCGACCGATAGATAGAAATAATGATTTTCCCTAGAGTAATGAGAAGTTTTGTTCTGGCACGGTTCATGCATGGTACTCCCTCCATTCCTAAATATTTGTCTTTCTAGAGATTTTAACAAGTGACTACATATGGAGAAAAATGAGTGAATCTACACTCTAAAATATGTTTATATACATCCATATGTGGTAGTCCATTTGAAATCTCTAAAAAGACAAATATTGAGGAACAGAGGATTACGTATGAAAATTATGAAGTTGATGCGAAAGGTAAGATAATCAATATACTACTACATGGAATTGACGGAAAGATAAAGATACATACGGATCCATCAACGACATCCTCACGCCCTAGTGCGCCGGGTCACCAACCGACGTGTGAGGAGGAGCGGTGTTGGCGGTGAGCTCAACGTGCTTCTGAACAATGCCATCCAAGGTTGCCCTGCAGTCCAAGAAGGCCCGCGTCCTGTCATCCTCCTCTTGCACGTAGTAGTCCATGTGGACGATGTGCTCATAGACGTGGGTGATTATGTCAATGGTGTCTTGCTGCGTCAGGCGCTGCGCGGTGAGTGCGACCTTGATAACCTACAAGTATAGGGGATCGCAACAGTTTTCGAGGGTAGAGTATTCAACCCAAATTTGTTGATTCGACACAAGGGGAGCCAAAGAATATTCTCAAGTATTAGCAGCTGAGTTGTCAATTCAACCACACCTGGAAACTTAATATCTGTAGCAAAGTGTTTAGTAGCAAAGTAATATGATAGTGCTGGAAAGTAACAAAAGTAAAGACAACAAAAGTAATGTTTTTGGTATTTTGTAGTGATTGTAGCAGTAGCAACGGAAAAGTAAATAAGCGAGAACCAGTATATGGAAAACTCGTAGGCAACGGATTAGTGATGGATAATTATGCCGGATGTGGTTCGTCATGTAACAGTTACAACATAGGGTGACACAGATCTAGCTCCAGTTCATCAATGTAATGTAGGCATGTATTCCGTCAATAGTCATACGTGCTTATGGAAAAGAACTTGCATGACATCTTTTGTCCTACCCTCCCGTGGCAGTGGGGTCCTATTGGAAACTAAGGGATATTAAGGCCTCCTTTTAATAGAGATCCGGAACAAAGCATTAGCACATAGTGAATACATGAACTCTTCAAACTATGGTCATCACCGGGAGTGGTCCCGATTATTGTCACTTCGGGGTTGCCGGATCATAACACATAGTAGGTGACTATAGACTTGCAACATAGGATCAAGAACACACATATATTCATGAAAACATAATAGGTTCAGATCTGAAATCATGGCACTCGGGCCCTAGTGACAAGCATTAAGCGTAGCAAAGTCATAGCAACATCAATCTCAGAACATAGTGGATACTAGGGATCAAACCCTAACAAAACTAACTCGATTACATGATAAATCTCATCCAACCCATCACCGTCCAGCAAGCCTACGATGCAATTACTCACGCACGGCGGTGAGCATCATGAAATTGGTGATGGAGGATGGTTGAAGATGACGACGGCGACGAATCCCCCTCTCCGGAGCCCCGAACGGACTCCAGATCAGCCCTCCCGAGAGAGACTAGGGCTTGGCGGCGGCTCCATATCGTAAAACGCGATGAAACTTTCTCTCTGATTTTTTTCTCCCCGAAAGCCAATATATGGAGTTGGGTTGGCGTCGGAGAGCCACCAGGGGGCCCACGAGGTAGGGCGGCGCGCCCAGGGGGGAGGGGCGTGCCCCCCACCCTCGTGGACAGGGTGTGGGCCCCCTGGTCTTCATCTTTGGCGATGATTTTTTATTATTTATTCTAAGATATTTCGTGGAGTTTTAGGTCATTCCGAGAACTTTTGTTTTCTGCACATAAAACAACACCATGGCAATTATGCTCAAAACAGCGTCAATCCGGGTTAGTTCCATTCAAATCATACAAGTTAGAGTCCAAAACAAGGGCAAAAGTGTTTGGAAAAGTAGATACGACGGAGACGTATCAACTCCCCCAAGCTTAAACCCATGCTTGTCCTCAAGCAATTCAGTTGACAAACTGAAAGAGAAAAAGAAAAACTTTTACAAACTATGTTTGCTCTTGTTGTTGTAAACATGAAAAGCCAGCACTCAAGTTTCAGCAATTATTATGAACTAACCATACTCACAATAACATGTAGGTCTCACAATTAGTCATATCAATAACATAATCAGCTAGCGAGCCATAATAATAAAACTCGGATGACAACACTTTCTCAAAATAATCATAACATGATATAACAAAATGGTATCTCGCTAGCCCTTTCTGAGACCGCAAAACATAAATGTAGGGCACCTTTAAAGATCAAGGACTGACTAAACATTGTAATTCATGGTAAAAGAGATCTAGACAAGTCATACCCAATATAAACCAATTATAATGAATGCAAACGATAGTGTGCTCTCCAGCGGGTGCTTTTTAATAAGAAGGGTGATGACTCAACATAAAAGTAAATAGATAGGCCCTTCCCAGAGGGAAGCAGGGATTTGTAGAGGTGCCAGATCTCGATTTTGAAATAGAGATAAATTATATTTTGAGCGGCATACTTTCACTGTCAATGCAACAACTATGAGATGGCTGTATCTTCCATACTACATGCATTATAGGCAGTTCCCAAATAGAATGGTAAAGGTTTATACTCCCCCTCCTCCACAAGCATCAATCCATGGCTTGCTCGAAACAACAAGTGCCTCCAACATTCAACGGGTCCCAGGGGGAGTTTTTTTTAATTATTTTGATTTGCTTTGATCTTTTTGGATCATGGGACTGGGCATCCCGGTTACCGGCCCTTTCTCGTGAATGAGGAGCGGAGTCCACTCCTCTTGAGAATAACCCACCTAGCATGGAAGATATAGGCAGCCCTAGTTGCACATGAGCTGCTCGAGCATGCAAAACAGAATGTTTATTTGAAGGTTTAGAGTTTCGCACATACAAATTTACTTGGAACGGCAGGTAGCTACTGCATATAGGAAGGTATAGTGGACTCATATGGAACAACTTTGGGGTTTAAGGAGTTTGGATGCACAAGCAGTATTCCCGCTTAGTAAGGTGAAGGCTAGGAAAAGACTGGGAAGCGACCAACTCAAAGAGCGACAACAGTCGTAAACATGCATTAAAATTAATTTACACCAAATATACGCATGAGTAGGATATAATCCATCATGACCATAAATATCATTCAAGGCTATGTTGATTTGATTCAACTACATGCGTGAACATGTGCCAAGTCGAGTCACTCAATTCATTCAAAGGAGGATACCATCCCATCATACCATATCATAATCATTCTAATAGCATGTTGGCACGCAAGGTAAACCATTATAACTCATAGCTAATCAAGCATGGCACAAGCAACTATAATCTCTAAATGTCATTGCAAATATGTTTACTTCATAATAGCTAAATCAGGAACGATGAATCATCATATTTACAAAAACAAGAGAGGTCGAGTTCATACTAGCTTTTCTCATCCCAATAAGTCCATCATATGTCATCATTATGGCCTTTCACTTGCACGACCGAACGGTGTGTAAAATAATGAGAGTGCACGTGCATTGGACTAAGCTAGAATCTGCGAGCATTCAACTCAAGAGATAAGACAAGTAATATGGGCTCTAAGTTAGATAAACAATAATGCATATGAGAGCCACTAAGCATTTTCAATATAGTCTTCTCGACCCCCAAAGAAAGGAAAAGAAATAAAAACTATTTACACGGGAAAGCTCCCAACAAGCAAAAGAAGAACGGGAAATATATTTGGGTTTTTATTTTTAATTATTACTACAGCAGGAAGAATAAACTACTACTATTTTTTTTTGTTTTTCTAAGGTTTATTAAACAGACAAGAAGAAAGTAGGAAAAAAGGAAAATAAACTAGCATGGATATTACAGTGAAAGAGTATGAGCACCGTCATCTAGTAATGAGTGTGTGTGAGCATGAATCTAATGTCGGTGGGAAATACGTACTCCCCCAAGCTTAGGCTTTTGGCCTAAGTTGGTCTATTGCCAGGAATAGCCTGGCGGATACCCGTAGGTGTAGCTGGGGTCGTACTGCGATGCAGCGGCTACCGCCTCCTGAGCAGCATCGTGGCATCGAGCTGCCTCCGCTCTCCTCTCGTACTCATCTGCCTCCTCTCTGGTAATAATATATCTTCCTCTCGCCTGAAAATCAAAGAAGGTAGGAGCAGGAAGAGCAACACGGACCACATGCCGTTTGTTAAAGATTAGTCGATACTGGTAAGGTGGTCCAGTCCTCTCAATGAACTGGTGGGAAAACATAGAATCAAGATCTAAATAAGAAGAGGGTAACTCCATATCACCCTCACGAATGTCTACATCAAGAAAATTAGCTAAGCGGGTTGCATAAATTCCTCCAAAGAAATCTCTGTTATGCCTATTCTGATGCAACCTATGAGCTACAATGGCTCCCAAATGATAAGATTGGTCCCCTAACACAACACTTCTGAGAATGCTGAGATCAGGGGCACACATGTGACATGCTTCATCCTTAGCAGTTATGCATCTACCAATGAAGAGAGCAAAAGAATGTATAGCAGGAAAGTGAATGCTCCCTATAGTGGCCTGCGCTATATCCCTAGATTCCCCGACAGTTATTCTAGCCAGAAAGTCTCTATATTCAGATTTAGGGGGATCCCTGATACTACCCCAAGATGGAAGTTTGCATGCAAGAGTGAAATCCTCTAAGTCCATGGTATAAGATTTGTCATAAAGGTCAAACATGACTAAAGGAGAATTACGCGAAGATGAAGAATCAAACCTCCCCACAAATGAACTTGTGAGGTCACGATACTGTGGGCATTTATCAGCTTCAAAGTCCTCAAGACCGGCATTATGCAAATATGCGTAGAATTCTTCTTTAATTCCCACTTGATTCATAAAATTTTCCAAAGCCTCTTCCACGAGCAAAACATGATCAGCACCAAAGCTCCATGGGTGTTAGATTCATTACAGTGTAATCTAGATTATTGACTCTAGTGCAAGTGGGAGACTGAAGGAAATATGCCCTAGAGGCAATAATAAAGTTATTATTTATTTCCTTATAATCATGATAAATGTTTATTATTCATGCTAGAATTGTATTTTCCGGAAACATAATACATGTGTGAATACATAGACAAACAGAGAGTCACTAGTATGCCTCTACTTGACTAGCTCGTTAATCAAAGATGGTTATGTTTCCTAACCATGAACAATAAGTTGTTATTTGATTAACAAGGTCACATCATTAGTAGAATGATCTGATTGACATGACCCATTCCATTAGCTTAGCACCTGATCGTTTAGTATGTTGCTATTGCTTTCTTCATGACTTATACATGTTCCTACGACTATGAGATTATGTAACTCCCGTTTACCGGAGGAACACTTTGGGTACTACCAAACGTCACAACGTAAATGGGTGATTATAAAGGAGTACTACAGGTGTCTCCAATGGTCGATGTTGGGTTGGCGTATTTCGAGATTAGGATTTGTCACTCCGATTGTCGGAGAGGTATCTCTGGGCCCTCTCGGTAATACACATCACATAAGCCTTGCAAGCATTACAACTAATATGTTAGTTGTGAGATGATGTATTACGGAACGAGTAAAGAGACTTGCCGGTAACGAGATTGAACTAGGTATTGGATACCGACGATCGAATCTCGGGCAAGTAACATACCGATGACAAAGGGAACAACGTATGTTGTTATGCGGTTTGACCGATAAAGATCTTCGTAGAATATGTAGGAGCCAATATGGGCATCCAGGTCCCGCTATTGGTTATTGACCAGAGACATGTCTCGGTCATGTCTACATTGTTCTCGAACCCGTAGGGTCCGCACGCTTAAGGTTACGATGACAGTTATATTATGAGTTTATGCATTTTGATGTACCGAAGGTTGTTCGGAGTCCCGGATGTGATCACGGACATGACGAGGAGTCTCGAAATGGTCGAGACGTAAAGATTGATATATTGGAAGCCTATGTTTGGACATCGGAAGTGTTCCGGGTGAAATCGGGATTTTACCGGGTTACCGGGAGGTTACCGGAACCCCCCGGGATCCATATGGGCCTTCATGGGCCTTAGTGGAAAGGAGAAAGGGGCAGCCCAAGGTGGCTGCGCCTCTTCCCCCTCCCCTAGTCCTATTAGGACTAGGAGAAGGTGGCCGGCCCCCCTCTCTCCCTTCCCCTCCGAGGAATCCTAGTTGGACTAGGATTGGGGGGAGGAATCCTACTCCCAGAGGGAGTAGGACTCTCCTGCGCCTCCCTCTATGGCCGGCCAGCCTCCCCCTCTCTACTCCTTTATATACGGAGGCAGGGGCACCTCTAAACACACAAGTTGACACAAGTTGATCCACGTGATCGATTCCTTAGCCGTGTGCGGCGCCCCTTGCCACCATATTCCTCGATAATATTGTAGCGGAGTTTAGGTGAAGCCCTGCTGCTGTAGTTCATCAAGATCGTCACCACGCCGTCGTGCTGACGAAACTCTTCCCCGACACTTTGCTGGATCGGAGTCCGGGGATCGTCATCGAGCTGAACGTGTGCTCGAACTCGGAGGTGCCGTAGTTTCGGTGCTTGATCGGTTGGATCGTGAAGACGTACGACTACTTCCTCTACGTTGTGTCATTGCTTCCGCAGTCGGTCTGCGTTGGGTACGTAGACAACACTCTCCTCTCGTTGCTATGCATCACATGATCCTGTGTGCGCGTAGGAAATTTTTTGAAATTACTACGAAACCCAACAGTGGTATCAGAGCCTAGGTTAATGATGTTGATGTTATATGCACGAGTAGAACACAAGTGAGTTGTGGACGATACAAGTCATACTGCCTACCAGCATGTCAAATTTTGGTTCAGCGGTATTGTTGGACGAGACGACCCGGACCAACCTTACGCGTACGCTTACGCGAGACCGGTTCCCTCGACGTGCTTTGCACAGAGATGGCTTGCGGGCGACTGCCTCTCCAACTTTAGTTGAACCAAGTATGGCTACGCCCGGTCCTTGCGAAGGTTAAAACGGAGTCTATTTGACAAACTATCGTTGTGGTTTTGATGCGTAGGTGAGATTGGTTCTTACTTAAGCCCGTAGCAGCCACGTAAAACATGCAACAACAAAGTAGAGGACGTCTAACTTGTTTTTGCAGGGCATGTTGTGATGTGATATGGTCAAGGCATGATGCTGAATTTTATTGTATGAGATGATCATGTTTTGTAACCAAGTTATCCGCAACTGGCAGGAGCCATATGGTTGTCGCTTTATTGTATGCAATGCAATCGCGATGTAATGCTTTACTTTATTACTAAACGGTAGTGATAGTCGTGGAAGCATAAGATTGGCGAGACGACAACGATGCTACGATGGAGATCAAGGTGTCGCGCCGGTAACGATGGTGACCATGACGGTGCTTCGGAGATGGAGATCACAAGCACAAGATGATGATGGCCATATCATATCACTTATATTGATTGCATGTGATGTTTATCTTTTTATGCATCTTATCTTGCTTTGATTGACGGTAGCATTATAAGATGATCTCTCACTAAATTATCAAGAAGTGTTCTCCCTGAGTATGCACCGTTGCAAAAGTTCTTCGTGCTGAGACACCACGTGATGATCGGGTGTGATAGGCTCTACGTTCAAATACAACGGGTGCAAAACAGTTGCACACGCAGAATACTCAGGTTAAACTTGACGAGCCTAGCATATGCAGATATGGCCTCGGAACACGGAGACCGAAAGGTCGAGCGTGAATCATATAGTAGATATGATCAACATAATGATGTTCACCGATGAAACTACTCCATCTCACGTGATGATCGGACATGGTTTAGTTGATTTGGATCACGTGATCACTTAGAGGATTAGAGGGATGTCTATCTAAGTGGGAGTTCTTTAGTAATATGATTAATTGAACTTAAAATTTATCATGAACTTAGTCCCTGATAGTATCTTGCTTGTTTATGTTGATTGTAGATAGATGGCTCGTGCTGTTGTTCCGTTAAATTTTAATGCGTTCCTTGAGAAAGCAAAGTTGAAAGATGATGGTAGCAATTACACGGACTGGGTCCGTAACTTGAGGATTATCCTCATTGTTGCATAGAAGAATTACGTCCTGGAAGCACCGCTGGGTGCCAGGCCTGCTGCTGGAGCAACGCCAGATGTTATGAACGTCTGGCAGAGCAAAGCTGATGACTACTCGATAGTTCAGTGTGCCATGCTTTACGGCTTAGAATCGGGACTTCAACGACGTTTTGAACGTCATGGAGCATATGAGATGTTCCAGGAGTTGAAGTTAATATTTCAAGCAAATGCCCGGATTGAGAGATATGAAGTCTCCAATAAGTTCTATAGCTGCAAGATGGAAGAGAACAGTTCTGTCAGTGAGCATATACTCAAAATGTCTGGGTATAATAATCACTTGATTCAATTGGGAGTTAATCTTCCGGATGATTGCGTCATTGACAGAATTCTCCAATCACTGCCACCAAGCTACAAGAGCTTCGTAATGAACTATATTATGCAAGGGATGAACAAGACTATTCCCGAGCTCTTCGCAATGCTAAAAGCTGCGGAGGTAGAAATCAAGAAGGAGCATCAAGTGTTGATGGTTAACAAGACCACTAGTTTCAAGAAAAAGGGCAAAGGGAAGAAAAAGGGGAACTTCAAAAAGAACGGCAAGCAAGTTGCTGCTCAAGAGAAGAAACCCAAGTCTAGACCTAAGCCTGAAACTGAGTGCTTCTACTGCAAGCAGACTGGTCACTGGAAGCGGAACTGCCCCAAGTATTTGGCGGATAAGAAGGATGGCAAGGTGAACAAAGGTATATGTGATATACATGTTATTGATGTGTACCTTACCAATGCTCGCAGTAGCACCTGGGTATTTGATACTGGTTCTGTTGCTAATATTTGCAACTCGAAACAGGGACTACAGAATAAGCGGGCACTGGCAAAGGACGAGGTGACGATGCGCGTGGGAAACGGTTCCAAAGTCGATGTGATCGCGGTCGGCACGCTACCTCTACATCTACCTTCGGGATAATATTAGACCTAAATAATTGTTATTTGGTGCCAGCGTTGAGCATGAACATTATATCTGGATCTTGTTTAATGCGAGACGGTTATTCATTTAAATCAGAGAATAATGGTTGTTCTATTTATATGAGTAATATCTTTTATGGTCATGCACCCTTGAAGAGTGGTCTATTCTTACTAAATCTCGATAGTAGTAATACACATATTCATAATGTTGAAACCAAAAGATACATAGTTGATAATGAAAGTGCAACTTATTTGTGGCACTGTCGTTTAGGTCATATCGGTGTAAAACGCATGAAGAAACTCCATACTAATGGACTTTTGGAACCACTTGATTATGAATCACTTGGTACTTGCGAACCGTGCCTCATGGGCAAGATGACTAAAACACCGTTCTCCGGTACTATGGAGAGAGCAACAGATTTGTTGGAAATCATACATACCGATGTATGTGGCCCGATGAATATTGAGGCTCGTGGCGGATATCGTTATTTTCTCACCTTCACAGATGATTTGAGCAGATATGGATATATCTACTTAATGAAGCATAAGTCTGAAACATTTGAAAAGTTCAAAGAATTTCAGAGTGAAGTTGAAAATCATCGTAACAAGAAAATAAAGTTTCTATGATCTGATCGTGGAGGAGAATATTTGAGTTACGAGTTTGGTGTACATTTGAAAAATTGTGGAATAGTTTCGCAACTCACGCCACCCGGAACACCACAGCGTAATGGTGTGTCCGAACGTCGTAATCGTACTTTACTAGATATGGTGCGATCTATGATGTCTCTTACTGATTTACCGCTATCATTTTGGGGATATGCTTTAGAGACGGCCGCATTCACGTTAAATAGGGCACCATCAAAATCCGCAGAGACGACGCCTTATGAACTGTGGTTTGGCAAGAAACCAAAGTTGTCGTTTCTTAAAGTTTGGGGCTGCGATGCTTATGTGAAAAAGCTTCAACCTGATAAACTCGAACCCAAATCGGAGAAATGTGTATTCATAGGATACCCAAAGGAAACTGTTGGAACATTCGTTGCTAAGAATGGATCATTTCTAGAGAAGGAGTTTCTCTCGAAAGAAGTGAGTGGGAGGAAAGTAGAACTTGACGAGGTAACTGTACCTGCTCCCTTACTGGAAAGTAGTTCATCACAGAAAACTGTTTCAGTGACACCTACACCAGTTAGTGAGGAAGCCAATGATAATGATCATGAAACTTCAGATCAAGATACTACTGAACTTCGTAGATCAACCAGAGTAAGATCCGCACCAGAGTGGTACGGTAATCCTGTTCTGGAGGTCATGCTACTAGATCATGATGAACCTACGAACTATGAAGAAGCGATGGTGAGCCCAGATTCCGCAAAGTGGCTAGAAGCCATGAAATCTGAGATGGGATCCATGTATGAGAACAAAGTATGGACTTTGGTTGACTTGCCCGATGATCGGCAAGCAATTGAGAATAAATGGATTTTTAAGAAGAAGACTGACGCTGATGGTAATGTTACTGTTTACAAAGCTCGACTTGTCGCAAAAGGTTTTCGGCAAGTTCAAGGAATTGACTACGATGAGACCTTCTCACCCGTAGCGATGCTTAAGTCCGTCCGAATCATGTTAGCAATTGCCGCATTTTATGATTATGAAATTTGGCAAATGGATGTCAAAACTGCATTCCTGAATGGATTTCTGGAAGAAGAGTTGTATATGATGCAACCAGAAGGTTTTGTCGATCCAAAGGGAGCTAACAAAGTGTGCAAGCTCCAGCGATCCATTTATGGACTGGTGCAAGCCTCTCGGAGTTGGAATAAACGTTTTGATGGTGTGATCAAAGCATTTGGTTTTATACAGACTTTCGGAGAAGCCTGTATTTACAAGAAAGTGAGTGGGAGCTCTGTAGCATTTCTGATATTATATGTGGATGACATATTACTGATTGGAAATGATATAGAATTTCTGGATAGCATAAAGGGATACTTGAATAAAAGTTTTTCAATGAAAGACCTCGGTGAAGCTGCTTACATATTAGGCATTAAGATCTATAGAGATAGATCAAGACGCTTAATTGGACTTTCACAAAGCACATACCTTGACAAAATTTTGAAGTAGTTCAAAATGGATCAAGCGAAGAAAGGGTTCTTGCCTGTGTTACAAGGTGTGAAATTGAGTAAGACTCAATACCCGACCACTGCAGAAGATAGAGAGAATATGAAAGATGTTCCCTATGCATCAGCCATAGGCTCTATCATGTATGCAATGCTGTGTACCAGACCTGATGTGTGCCTTGCTATAAGTTTAGCAGGGAGGTACCAAAGTAATCCAGGAATGGATCACTGGACAGCGGTCAAGAACATCCTGAAATACCTGAAAAGGACTAAGGATATGTTTCTCGTATATGGAAGTGACAAAGAGCTCATCGTAAAAGGTTACGTTGATGCAAGCTTTGACACTGATCCGGACGATTCTAAATCGCAAACCGGATACGTGTTTACATTAAACGGTGGAGCTGTCAGTTGGTGCAGTTCTAAACAAAGCGTCGTAGCGGGATCTGCATGTGAAGCGGAATACATAGCTGCTTCGGAAGCAGCAAATGAAGGAGTCTGGATGAAGGAGTTCATATCCGATCTAGGTGTCATACCTAGTGCATCGGGTCCAATGAAAATCTTTTGTGACAATACTGGTGCAATTGCCTTGGCAAAGGAATCCAGATTTCACAAAAGGACCAAACACATCAAGAGACGCTTCAACTCCATCCGGGATCTAGTCCAGGTGGGAGACATAGAGATTTGTAAGATACATACGGATCTGAATATTGCAGACCCGTTGACTAAGCCTCTTCCACGAGCAAAACATGATCAGCACCAAAGCTCCATGGGTGTTAGATTCATTACAGTGTAATCTAGATTATTGACTCTAGTGCAAGTGGGAGACTGAAGGAAATATGCCCTAGAGGCAATAATAAAGTTATTATTTATTTCCTTATAATCATGATAAATGTTTATTATTCATGCTAGAATTGTATTTTCCGGAAACATAATACATGTGTGAATACATAGACAAACAGAGTGTCACTAGTATGCCTCTACTTGACTAGCTCGTTAATCAAAGATGGTTATGTTTCCTAACCATGAACAATGAGTTGTTATTTGATTAACGAGGTCACATAATTAGTAGAATGATCTGATTGACATGACCCATTCCATTAGCTTAGCACCTGATCGTTTAGTATGTTGCTATTGCTTTCTTCATGACTTATACATGTTCCTACGACTATGAGATTATGCAACTCCCGTTTACCGGAGGAACACTTTGGGTACTACCAAACGTCACAACGTAAATGGGTGATTATAAAGGAGTACTACAGGTGTCTCCAATGGTCGATGTTGGGTTGGCGTATTTCGAGATTAGGATTTGTCACTCCGATTGTCGGAGAGGTATCTCTGGGCCCTCTCGGTAATACACATCACATAAGCCTTGCAAGCATTACAACTAATATGTTAGTTGTGAGATGATGTATTACGGAACGAGTAAAGAGACTTGCCGTTAACGAGATTGAACTAGGTATTGGATACCGACGATCGAATCTCGGGCAAGTAACATACCGATGACAAAGGGAACAACCTATGTTGTTATGCGGTCTGACCGATAAAGATCTTCGTAGAATATGTAGGAGCCAATATGGGCATCCAGGTCCCGCTATTGGTTATTGACCAGAGACATGTCTCGGTCATGTCTACATTGTTCTCGAACCCGTAGGGTCCGCACGCTTAAGGTTACGATGACAGTTATATTATGAGTTTATGCATTTTGATGTACCGAAGGTTGTTCGGAGTCCCGGATGTGATCACGGACATGACGAGGAGTCTCGAAATGGTCGAGACGTAAAGATTGATATATTGGAAGCCTATGTTTGGACATCGGAAGTGTTCCGGGTGAAATCGGGATTTTACCGGGTTACCGGGAGGTTACCGGAACCCCCCGGGATCCATATGGGCCTTCATGGGCCTTAGTGGAAAGGAGAAAGGGGCAGCCCAAGGTGGCTGCGCCTCTTCCCCCTCCCCTAGTCCTATTAGGACTAGGAGAAGGTGGCCGGCCCCCCTCTCTCCCTTCCCCTCCGAGGAATCCTAGTTGGACTAGGATTGGGGGGAGGAATCCTACTCCCAGAGGGAGTAGGACTCTCCTGCGCCTCCCTCTATGGCCGGCCAGCCTCCCCCTCTCTACTCCTTTATATACGGAGGCAGGGGCACCTCTAAACACACAAGTTGACACAAGTTGATCCACGTGATCGATTCCTTAGCCGTGTGCGGCGCCCCCTGCCACCATATTCCTCGATAATATTGTAGCGGAGTTTAGGTGAAGCCCTGCTGCTGTAGTTCATCAAGATCGTCACCACGCCGTCGTGCTGACGAAACTCTTCCCCGACACTTTGCTGGATCGGAGTCCGGGGATCGTCATCGAGCTGAACGTGTGCTCGAACTCGGAGGTGCCGTAGTTTCGGTGCTTGATCGGTTGGATCGTGAAGACGTACGACTACTTCCTCTACGTCGTGTCATTGCTTCCGCAGTCGGTCTGCGTTGGGTACGTAGACAACACTCTCCTCTCGTTGCTATGCATCACATGATCCTGTGTGCGCGTAGGAAATTTTTTTAAATTACTACGAAACCCAACAGGAACATCTTCCTAAGCATATTGTTTTCTCTGAAAAATAATTCTGAAATTTTTAGTAACTTCAAACAAAAGTGAACCAACTTCAATAAAACTGATAGCAACTACTCATACAAGTGCCTAGAGCATATATCAAGCATTAGAACTACTTGGAACCATATAAATTTGACATGCAAGCTCAAGAACATTGTCACCTATGCAGCATAAATTTGCAATGAATAAAGCACTAGAACAAAAACTAATTGGACCAATGGAGGAGTCACATACAAAGGAACAATCTCCCCAAGCAATTTTGCGAGAGATGCTTTGAGCAAGGAGATCAAAAATCACAGCAAAAGTTGCTGGAACACGAGCTTGAGTTGGTTTTTCGGGTTTGTGCGAGGCAGAGAAAGAAGATGGGTGCAGGGATAAGTGGAGGAGGGCCACCGTGGGCCTACGAGGCAGGGGGGCGCGCCCAGGGGGGTAGGGCGCGCCCTCCACCCTCATGGCCAGGTGGCAGCTCCCCCCGCGGTAATTTTTGCACTAAAAATCCTTAAATATTCCCGAAAAATCATATTAAATTGGCATGGCATTCTGAGGACTTTTATTTTTGGGATATTTTTATATTGCACGGATAAGTCAGGAAACAGACAAAAAAATACTATTTTTACTTTATTTCTACTAAAGAACAGAAAATATAATGAGGGTACAGAAGGTTGTGCTTCTAGTTTCATCCATCTCATGCTCATCAAAAAGAATCCACTAACAAGGTCGATCAAGTCTTGTTAACAAACTCATTCCGATTAACATGAAACCAGAGAAATTTCGAATAACACTATGTTACCTCAACGGGATATGGACATCCCCAATAATAAGTATATTGTATTTCTTCTTGACAGTAGGGAGAGGGAATTCAAAACCTCCAAATATAATCAATGGAATTTTTCCAATAGAGTTGATACTATGAACTTGAGGTTGTTTCCTCGGAAAGTGTACCGTATGCTCATTACCATTAACACGAGAAGTGACATTGCCTTTGTTGCAATCAATAACAGCCCCTGCAGTATTAAGGAAAGGTCTTCCAAGAATAATAGACATACTATCATCTTCGGGAATATCAGGAATAACAAAGTCCATTAAAATAGTAACGTTTGCAACTACAACAGGCACATCCTCACAAATACCGACAGGTATAGCAGTTGATTTATCAGCCATTTGCAAAGATATTTCAGTAGGTGTCAACTTATTCAAGTCAAGTCTACGATTTAAAGAGAGAGGCATAACACTAACACCGGCTCCAAGATCACATAAAGCAGTTTTAACATAATTTCTTTTAATGGAGCATGGTATAGTAGGTACTCCTGGATCTCCAAGTTTCTTTGGTATTCCACCCTTAAAAGTATAATTAGCAAGCATGGTATCTTTCTTTTATTTGTTATGAAATCCTTCATATACTTAGCATAAGGAGTTGTTTTGAGCACATCAGTTAATCCCATACGCAAAAAGATAGGTCTAATCATTTCAGCAAAGCGCTCAAAATCCTCTTCATCCTTTTTCTTGGATGGTTTGGGAGGAAAAGGCATGGGTTTCTGAACCCATGGTTCCCTTTCTTTACCATGTTTCCTAGCAACGAAGTCTCTCTTATCATAACGTTGATTCTTTGATTGTGGGTTATCAAGATCAACAACAGGTTCAACTTCTACTTCATTATCATTACTAGGTTGAGCATCAACATGAACATTATCATTAACATTTTCACTAGGTTCATGTTCATTACCAGATTGTGTTTCAGCATCAGACATAGAGATATCATTTGTATTATCAGGTGGTTCAGCAATAGGTTCACTAGAAGTTTGCACAGTCCTATCATTTTTATTTTTCTTCCTTTTAGAAGAACTAGGTACATCAATATTATTTCTCTGAGAATCTTGCTCGATTCTCTTAGGGTGTCCTTCAGGATACAAAGGTTCCTGAGTCATTTTACCAGTTCTAGTAGCCACTCTAACAGCATAATCATTTTTCTTACTATTCATTTCATCAAGCACTTCTTTCTGAGCTTTAAGTACTTGTTCTACTTGAGTGGTAACCATAGAAGCATGTTCGCTAGCAAGTTTAAGTTCACCTCTAATATTAGCCATTTAATCACTCAAGCGTTTAACCATAAAGGTATTCTATTTTAATTGTCTACCAAAATAAGCATTAAAGTCATCTTGCTTAAACATAAAGTCATCAAACTCATCCAAGCACTGACTAGCAATTTTAGTAGGAGGGACTTCAGCTTTATCATATCTATAGAGAGAATTTACCTTTACTACCTGTGTCAGGATATCGGGAGGTTCTTCAGTAAATAAGTAATTGAGATCATACACTTCTTCAACAGGCGGTAAATTAAGACCATGTATTTCTTCAATAGGAGGTAAATTCTTAACATCTTCAGCTTTAATACCTTTTTCTTTCATGGATTTCTTTGCCTCTTGCATATCTTCGGGACTGAGAAATAGAACACCTCTCTTCTTCGAAGTTGGTTTAGGGATAGGCTTAGTAATTGGCTCTGGGGCTGGCTCAGGAATTGGCTCAGGAGGTGCCCAATTATTTTCATTTGTCAACATATTATTCAATAGAATTTTAGCTTCATTCGGTGTTCTTTCCCTGAAAAGAGAACCAGCACAACTATCCAGGTAATCTCTGGAAGCATCGGTTAGTCCATTATAAAAGATATCGAGTATTTCAGGTTTCTTAAGAGGATGATCAGGCAAGGCACTAAGTAACTTGAGAAGCCTCCCCCAAGCTTGTGGGAGGCTCTCTTCTTCAATTTGCACAAAGTTGTATATTTCCCTCAAAGCAGCTTGTTTCTTATGAGCAGGGAAATATTTAACAGAGAAGTAATAAATCATATCGTGGGGACTTTGCACACAACTAGGATCAAGAGAATTAAACCATTTCTTAGCATCACCCTTTAATGAGAATGGAAATATTTTGAGTAAATAAAGGTAGCACGATCTCTCATTATTAGTAAACAGGGCAGCTATACCATCTAACTTACGAAGATGTGCCACAACAGTTTTAGATTCATAGCCATAAAAAGGATCAGATTCAACCAAAGTAATTATATCTGGATCAACAGAAAAATCATAATAATCCTGATCGGGAACACAGATAGGTGAGGTAGCAAAAGCAGGGTCGGGTCTCATCCTATCTCTATAATATTTTTTACTCCACTTAACTAGCAACCTCTTACGTTCAAGACTATCCTGGCAAGCAAGGATAGCTTCAATAGATTCAGCATTAAAAAGATAACCCTCAGGAATAGCAGGCATAATTTCATCATCACTAACATCATCGTGTTCAGTTTCAATAATTTCTCTTTCTCTAGACCTAGAAATTTGTTCATCTAGAAATTCACCAAGGGGGACAGTAGTATAAGCATAGAAGTAGTTTCATCATAAGTATCATGCATAGCAGAAGTGGCATCATCAATAACATGCGACAAATCAGAATTCATAGCAGTAGTAGGTTTAGGTGTCGCTAGCTTACTCATAACAGAAGGTGAATCAAGTGCAGAGCTAGATGGTAGTTCCTTACCTCCCCTCGTAGTTGAGGGATACATTTTTCTCTAAGCGTCTTTCAAGTTCTTCATAGTGTCCAGCAGATATAAATCCCAAGTGACTCAAAGAATAGAGCTATGCTCGCTGGCAACGGTGCCAGAAAAAGGTCTTGATAACCCACAAGTATAGGGGATCGCAACAGTTTTCGAGGGTAGAGTATTCAACCCAAATTTGTTGATTCGACACAAGGGGAGCCAAAGAATATTCTCAAGTATTAGCAGCTGAGTTGTCAATTCAACCACACCTGGAAACTTAATATCTACAACAAAGTGTTTAGTAGCAAAGTAATATGATAGTGGTGGAAACGGTAACAAAAGTAAAGACAGCAAAAGTAATGTTTTTGGTATTTGTAGTGATTGTAGCAGTAGCAACGGAAAAGTAAATAAGCGAGAACCAGTATATGGAAAACTCATAGGCACCGGATCAGTGATAGATAATTATGCCGGATGTGGTTCGTCATGTAACAGTTACAACATAGGGTGACACAGAACTAGCTCCAGTTCATCAATGTAATATAGGCATGTATTCCGTAAATAGTCATACGTGCTTATGGAAAAGAACTTGCATGACATCTTGTGTAATACCCTCCCGTGGCAGCGGGGTCCTATTGGAAACTAAGGGATATTAAGGCCTCCTTTTAATAGAGAACCGGAACAAAGCATTAGCACATAGTGAATACATGAACTCCTCAAACTATGGTCATCACCGGGAGTGGTCCCGATTATTGTCACTTCAGGGTTGCCGGATCATAACACATAGTAGGTGACTATAGACTTGCAAGATAGGATCAAGAACACACATATATTCATGAAAACATAATAGGTTCAGATCTGAAATCGTGGCACTCGGGCCCTAGTGACAAGCATTAGGCATAGCAAAGTCATAGCAACATCCATCTCAGAACATAGTGGATACTAGGGATCAAACCCTAACACAACTAACTCGATTACATGATAAATCTCATCCAACCCATCACCGTCCAGCAAGCCTACAATGCAATTACTCATGCACGGCGGTGAGCATCATGAAATTGGTGATGGAGGATGGTTGATGATGATGATGGCGATGAATCCCCCTCTCCGGAGCCTCGAACGGACTCCAGATCAGCCCTCCCGAGAGAGATTAGGGCTTGGCGGCGGCTCCGTATCGTAAAACTCGATGAAACTTTCTCTCTGATTTTTTTCTCCCCGAAAGCAAATATATGGAGTTGGAGTTGGCGTCAGAGGGCCACCAGGGGGCCCACGAGGTAGGGCGGTGCGCCCAGGGGGGAGGGGCGCGCCCCCCCACCCTCGTGGACAGGGTGTGGGCCCCCTGGTCTTCATCTTTGGCAAGGATTTTTTATTATTTATTCTAAGATATTATGTGGAGTTTCAGGTCATTCCGAGAGCTTTTGTTTTCTGCACATAAAACAACACCATGTCAATTCTGCTGAAAACAGCGTTAGTCCGGGTTACTTCCATTCAAATCATACAAGTTAGAGTTCAAAACAAGGGCAAAAGTGTTTGGAAAAGTAGATACGACGGAGACGTATCAGACCTCGAGGTGGACATTCTCCGGTGCGACGGCGAACAGTCACATGGCAACTAGGGCATTGAAGAGGTTGTCACCATAGATTCCGTTGAGGGTGGAGGACATCATAGAGCCTCGGCGCGTGGGCTGGAGGCGTATTTCAAGGTCGTCCTTGAGCTTCTTGACAATGGTTAACTTGTCGAGGAAGCTGGCGAGGACCTCATCGAACAAGGAGACGAAGTTGTCATCGAAGAGGCCTCTCATCCTGGCAGCCTCAAGCCTGACCTGGAGACGTTCCTCGGTGTCGCGCCGCAGGCTGCCGTCGTGGACCATCTGGCATAGCCGGCTCATGCTCGCTCTCATCGCCTCCGTGGATATAGCTTCTAGCCAACTGGTCTTGTGATTGGGGCGATCACTCTTTCCCTTGGTTAGGGTCCTTAGGTGCGTAGGATTTCATAGATTGGACTGGCGAGGAGCTTTTATATGAGAAGAGCATACTGCGTTGCATTCACGTGTGTGTTGGCCATCTACTCCTCGGCCCTTCCTCCATACTGGTGAAGTATAGTCATCTCACCAAGACCAAGTTGGGGCAAAATGAGAGAAATTTGATGTTTATTTTGTAATTAATGTCATTGCATGCACAGAATTGAGCACTTCCTGTTGTGCTAAGTAGTCGCAAGTCATTGAATGCATACGCACCCCACGTCTCCTATTGGCTGATTTCTTTTTTCGTGGCAAAAACAGGGTACGAGGTGGGTAGTTAATGCACCGCGCCTAAAAGTATTGAGATTATTAGGTTTTCGTAACATGACTAATGCACCAGTACAGAGGGAGTACAATAGTAGTCCGATTGATGAGATTTCAGATTTGAGCCATCTACTCGAAGGGAGAGTGTATAATACCTCGTGTATAATATCATCACAAACTACATACAAAACTGAATAAAACAATACTCCATTTATTTATTTCCAGAGGGAATAGTATATTTTTTGCGACATGCATTACTAGATATTGCTAGCCAGATACTCCTACTAAATCCGGACGGAGGTGGTAGTACTACTAAATCCAGACGGTGGTAGTACTAGTAGTACTGCCAATGTAAGTAATACTATACGACCCGTTGGTCAAATTATTACATGATGCTCCTCACAGTCAAGTGACAAGACCCTGCGCTGGAGATGACACCTGAGTGTAGGCAATGTGTTCGGCATGCCAAAGTCGGCCTCACCATGCACAGTCACTATCATCATTGATGTAGAGCTAGCCTGCTTACAACTAGCCGTGTTCGACATAATTTCCCGTGCGTTGCCACGAGTAATAGTAAATATTGTACTTGAGTAATAGGTACTCCCTCCTTTCCAATTTATAAGGATCGATTTCAAAATCTCTCCATCCAAGGTAGACAATGAGTGGTGGAATAAATTTGGTGGTTTGCATAAGTGCTTAATTAGTACACTCATTTTTCTCAAAAAGTTATGTTTACCAATGCATTAATTACAACGAATGCATGCATGACCACTAAATTTCCATGAACTTCTACATGCATTGGTGAGTTTTCTCTTGATACTACTTGCATGGGGTGATTTAATGCACCTTGAAATCCAAACATGTGATGATAAGTAGTAGAACTAAGACTTATAAAACGGAAAAACAAACTTTTTTAGATGAGCCCTATAAATCGAAAAGGAGGGAGTATATCGTTGTCGCACCTATGCATGTGAACATTTATCATAGCATAGTACCTCATGCTGGATAGTCGTAATATGACAAGTTTCAAGCTGATATTACAAATGCTAGGAGTAATGCTGCACCTACGAAGAGGTAATTATTAGGAAGTTTACGTAAGAACTTTTGTTAGTTTAGGTGGATGCAGCATTATCGTACACACTTAAATGGATCACCCTAATAAGTCACTAATGGAAAAATAAATTTTTGAGTCTCTTGCGACTTGATGTTTCAAAGACAAATTCAGCTTCTGTGGAGCCTTGGTCATTTAGGCTTAGACGCTTGCGGTGATCAACATGCCATTCATTCTTGCGCCAGAGAACGCCAAACCTCATTACCTTGAGCGCACTTGCCTCCATTACAAAGAACCTGGCCAATTTAATCTCAGATGTGCTGCCGATGGTCAATCAAATCAATTTCTGTAAGATGGAGATCAAGGCATTCTATGAGATTGTTATAGTGCAGCACATTTTTCACTTTTGGGTTTTTTTATCTGCAAAAGAAGAGAACATATTAGAGAACTAGTTGTATAAGATTGCTGTGTCATCAAGAGGTACCAATATCATTCGCTCATACGATAGGGTTGGCTATAGGGTTGTCTCTAAGGCTAGTGTTATTTTTTCACTTTCTCTCTCTTTCTCTTTCCTTTCATTTACCTAGGAGCACATGAAGAGCTTGGGCCTTTGTTGGCTTCCACTATGTGGCTGATGCCATATTTCTCAAACGTATGCCACATAATACGCATCGATGTCAAATCAAAAGATTTTGGCACCGTTGTAGTAATGTGAGAGAGTTGGCACCGCTGTGCACACAGACCCACATGTATAAACAAATCAATCAAACCAACCAACTACACTGGCCTCTCCCTCTTCCAACTAAGTGTTTTTTATTGCCTCAGTCCTCTCCCTCTCCCACGCAAGTGTTTTTTCATTGCGTGAGTTAATTTGGCACCGGAGCAAAGTAGGTGATCCAGATTGGGGCACCAGGTGAGCAATGGAGGGCATCGATGCCAAATGTATCAGAAGTGAATTTGGCATGTGTTTTGGCCTACATAGTGGACGGTTGTTATAGCCCACATTTTGTACTACCTATTTAGTGTGAAATTTTGACCCTAGATTTACCAAAGAAAATGCCAATGCATGTTACCAAAAATTATACCATTTGAAATTATGTTCAAATAGGAATCCAATGATACAATTTTTAGTGACATGCATTAACATTTTGTCAGTTAAATCTATGGTCAAATTTTGATACTACAAAATACGAAGAGTAAACCAGCACGGAGGTAGTACCTGCTCTTAGACTAAAACCATAGAGTTACTAGTCTAAGTTACTTGCCCCTATGACTAGCCTAGGCTACTAGTACAACAACAAAATGATGCAGGTGATCACATGCGAAAAGATACTAAAAACATTTCTTTAAGTGTAGTGTGTATATGCAGCTTTGAACACTACACTTGTCATCATAATTTGGGAAAATTACGAAAAAATTGAGCTACATTGTGATTACCGTTTACTAACAAGAAAGAAGTTTCACCTTGATGAGTAGTTTCTCCATGCATGGAAAGCATGTAAGGAATCCAACAACTTGATCCATATTGGGGTCGGTAGATTTTATTCCCAAGATCTTCACTGTGCGCATACACTGGTTCAAGCTTGTGGGAATCATTTTCTGGATGACAGTCATAAATACGTCAAGAAGAAATTTAAAAATGTGAATTTCATGTAGATGGAGAAGAATATGAGTGTTGTACCTAACGATTATAGATCCAATAAAGAGTTTAGAGAATTTGGCAGATGAATACACCACCGCTGTCAATTTCGGCGCGCCAATGACCCTGATTTTTGTTGGGCCTTCTAGATCAAATACTAGCAATCTCTCAAGGAAAGGAGCATTTCAATGACCATAACGTGGAACGGCTCGAGTGATCTATTCCCAATTGATGTATTATTGCAGGGCCAGCAAGACACACAAATCCATCGGAGATTCATCGAGGCGATGTGGAGGCTAATGAACCCGTGGATCTGCCGAAGACGAAGGTACTCGAGCGCAGTATAGCCGTGGAGCAGGTGCTCCATAGCCTTCTTCGACATGCCAACGTCGAAGAGGTTGAGCTGCTTGAGTTGAGGGAGAAGAAGGTGTTGGGGAACATTGTAGAAAATAAAAAAATTCTACGCATCACCAAGATCAATCTATGGAGTCATCTAGCAACGAGAAAGAGGAGTGCATCTACATAACCTTGTAGATCGCGAGTGGAAGCGTTCAAGAGAACGGGGTTGATGGAGTCGTACTCGTCGTGATCCAAATCACCGATGATCCTAGCGCCGAATGGACGGCACCTCCGCGTTCAACATACGTATGGTTGGGAAGACGTCTCATCCTTCTTGATCCAGCAAGGGGGAAGGAGAGGTTGATGGAGATCCAGCAGCACGACAGCGTGGTGGTGGAAGCAGCGGGGATCTCGACAGGGCTTTGCCAAGCTCAGCGAAAGGGAGAGGTGTTACGGAGGGAGAGGGAGGCGCCAGGGGCTTGGGTGCGCAGCCCTCCCTCCCCCCTTCTTTATATAGGGGCCCTGGGGGGGCGCCGGCCCCTAGATATCCAATCTCAACGGGGGCGGTGGCCAAGGGGGCGACTTGCCCCCCAAGTCAGGTGGGGCGCCACCCACCCCAGGGTTTCCAACCCTAGGCGCAGGGGGAGGCCCAAGGGGGGCGCACCAGCTCACCAGGGGCTGGTTCCCTTCCCACTTCAGCCCATGGGGCCCTCCAGGATAGGTGGCCCCACCCGGTGGACCCCCAGGACCCTTCCGGTGGTCCCGGTACAATACTGGTGACCCCCGAAACTTTCCCGGTGGCTGAAACTAGACTTCCTATATACAAATCTTCACATCCAGACCATTCCGGAACTCATCGTGATGTCCGGGATCTTATCCGTGACTCTGAACAACTTTCAGGTTACCGCATACTAATATCTCTACAACCCTAGCGTCACTGAACCTTAAGTGTGTAGACCCTACAGGTTCGGGAGACACGCAGACATGACCGAGATGACTCTCCGGTCAATAACCAACAGCGGGATCTGGATACCCATGTTGGCTCCCACATGCTCCTTGATGATCTCATTGGATGAACCACAATGTCGAGGATTCAAGTAATCCCGTATACAATTCCCTTTGTCAATCGATACATTACTTGCCCGAGATTCGATCGTTGGTATCCCAATATCTCGTTCAATCTTGTTACCAGCAAGTCACTTTACTCGTACCATAATGCATGATCCCGTAACCAACAACTTGGTCACATTAAGCTCATTATGATGATGCATTACCGAGTGGGCCTAGAGATACCTCTCCGTCATACGGAGTGACAAATCCCAGTCTCGATGCGTGTCAACCCAACAGACACTTTCGGAGATACCTATAGTATACCTTTATAGCCACCCAGTTACGTTGTGACGTTGGGTACACCCAAAGGACTCTTACGGTATCCGGGAGTTACACGATCTCATGGTCTAAGGAAATGATACTTGACATTAGAAAAGCTCTAGCAAACGAACTACACAATCTTGTGCTATGCTTAGGATTGGGTCTTGTCCATCACATCATTCTCCCAATGATGTGATCCCGTTATCAATGACATCCAGTGTCCATGGTCAGGAAACCGTAACCATCCATTGATAAATGAGCTAGTCAACTAGAGGCTCACTAGGGACATGTTGTGGTCTATGTATTCACACATGTTTTAGGATTTCCGGATAACACAATTATAGCATGAGCAATAGACAATTATCATGAACAAGGAAATATAATAATAACCATTTTATTATTGCCTCTAGGGCATATTTCCAACAGTCTCCCACTTGCACTAGACTCAATAATCTAGTAACATGGTGATGAATCGAACACCCATAGAGTTCTGTTGTTGATCATGTTTTACTCGCGGAAGAGGTTTAGTCAACAGACCTGCGACATTCAGATCTGTGTGCACTTTACAAATATCTATGTCTCCATCTTGACCATTTTCACGAATGGAGTTGAAGCGACGCTTGATGTGCCTGGTCTTCTGTGAAACCTGGGTTCCTTGGCAAGGGCAATGGCTCCACTGTTGTCACAGAAGAGAGTCATTGGCCCCGACGCATTGGGAGTAATTCCTAGGTCGGTAATGAACTCCTTCATCCAGATTGCTTCATGTGCTGCCTCCGAGGCTGCCATGTACTCCGCTTCACATGTAGATCCCGCCACGACGCTTTGCTTGCAATTGCACCAGCTTACTGCCCCACCATTTAAAATATACACGTATCCGGTTTGTGACTTAGAGTCATCCAGATCTGTGTAGAAGCTAGCGTGGACGTAACCTTTTACGACGAGCTCTTCGTCACCTCCATAAACTAGAAACATGTCTTTAGTCCTTTTCAGGTACTTCAGGATATTCTTGACTGTTGTCCAGTGTTCCATGCCGGGATTACTTTGGTACCTTCCTTCCAAACTTACGACAAGGTTTACATCAGGTCTAGTACACAGCATGGCATACATGATAGACCCTATGGCTGAGGCATAGGGGACGACACTCATCTTTTCTCTATCTTCTGCCGTGGTCGGACATTGAGACGAGCTCAATTTCACACCTTGCAACACAGCCAAGAGTCCCTTCTTGGACTGATCCATATTGAACTTCTTCAATATCTTATCAAGGTATGTGCTTTGTGAAAGACCTATGAGGCGTCTCGATATATCTCTATAGATCTTGATACCTAATATGTAAGCAGCTTCTCCAAGGTCCTTCATTGAAAAACACTTATTCAAGTAGGCCTTAATGTTGTCCAGAAGTTCTATATCATTTCCCATCAAAAGTATGTCATCTACATATAATATGAGAAATGCTACAGAGCTCCCACTCACTTTCTTGTAAACGCAGGCTTCTCCATAAATCCGCATAAACCCAAACACTTTGATCATTTCATCAAAGCGAATGTTCCAACTCCGAGATGCTTGCACCAGCCCATAGATGGAGCGCTGGAGCTAGCATACCTTGTTAGCATTCTTACGATCGACAAAACCTTCCGGCTGCATCATATACAATTCTTCCTTAAGGAAGCCGTTAAGGAATGCTGTTTTGACGTCCATTTGCCATATTTCATAATCGTAGAATGCGGCAATTGCTAACATGATTTGGACGGACTTCATCTTCGCTACGGGTGAGAAGGTCTCATCATAGTCAACCCCTTGAACTTGTCGATAACCCTTAGCGACAAATCGAGCTTTATAGATGGTAACATTACCATTTGCGTCCGTCTTCTTCTTAGAGATCAATTTATTTTCTATCGCTCGCCGATTATCGGGCAAGTCTGTCAAAGTCCATACTTTGTTTTCATACATGGATCCTATCTCGGATTCCATGGCTTCAAGACATTTGTTGGAATCTGGGCCCGCCCTCGCTTCTTCATAGTTTGAAGGTTCACCGTTGTCTAACAACATGATTTCTAGGACAGGGTTGCCATACCATTCTGGTGTGGAACGTGTCCTTGTGGACCTACGAAGTTTAGTAGTAACTTGATCTGAAGTACCTTGATCATCATCATTAACTTCCTCTCTATCTGGTGCAGGCACCACAGAAACATTTTCTTGAGCTGCGCTACTTTCCGGTTCAAGAGGCAGTACTTCATCAAGTTCTACTTTCCTCCCACTTACTTCTCTCGAGAGAAACTCTTTCTCCAGAAAGGACCCGTTCTTGGCAACAAAGATCTTGCCTTCCAATCTGAGGTAGAAGGTATACCCAATGGTTTCCTTAGCGTATCCTATGAAGACGCATTTTTCCAACTTGGATTCGAGCTTTTCAGGTTGAAGTTTCTTGACATAAGCATTGCATCCCCAAACTTTTAGAAACGAAAGATTAGGTTTCTTCCCAAACCATAATTCATACGGTGTCGTTTCAATGGATTTAGACGGTGCCCTATTTGAAGTGAATGTAGCTGTCTCTAGAGTGTATCCCCAAAATGGTAGCGGTAAATAGGTGAGTGACATCATAGATCGCACCATATCCAATAGAGTGCGATTACGACGTTCGGACACACCGTTACGCTGAGGTGTTCTAGGCGGAGTGAGTTGTGAAACGACTGCACGTTTCCTTAAGTGTGTACCAAATTCGTGACTTAAATGTTCTCCCCCACGATCTGAACGTCAGAACTTTATCTTTCGATCACGTTGATTCTCTACCTCACTTTGAAAGTCCTTGAACTTTTCAAGGTCTCAGACTTGTGTTTCATCAAGTAGACATAACCATATCTACTTAAGTCGTCAGTGAGAGTGAGAACATAATGATAGCCTCCACGAGCCTCAACGCTCATTGGACCACACACATTAGTATGTATGATTTCCAATAAGTTGGTTGCTCGCTCGATTGTTCCGGAGAATGGAGTCTTGGTCATTTTGCCCATGAGGCATGGTTCGCATGTGTCAAATGATTCGTAATCAAGAGACTCCAAAAGCCAATCAGCATGGAGCTTCTTCATGCGTTTGACACCAATGTGACCAAGGCGGCAGTGCCACAAGTATGTGGGACTATCGTTATCAACCTTACATCTTTTGGTATTCACAGTATGAATATGTGTAACATCACGTTCGAGATTCATTAAGAATAAACCATTGACCAGCGAGGCATGACCATAAAACATATCTCTCATATAAATAGAACAACCATTATTCTCGGATTTAAATGAGTAGCCATCTCGTATTAAACGAGATCCAGATACAATGTTCATGCTCAAAGCTGGCACTAAATAACAATTATTGAGGTTTAAAACTAATCCCGTAGGTAAATGTAGAGGTAGTGTGCCGGCGGCGATCACATCGACCTTGGAACCATTCCCGATGTGCATCGTCACCTCGTCCTTCGCCGGTCTTCGCTTAATCCGTAGCTCCTGTGTTGAGTTACAAATATGAGCAACCGCGCTGGTATCAAATACCCAGGAGCTACTACGAGTATTGGTAAGGTACACATCAATTACATGTATATCACATATACCTTTGGTGTTGCCAGCCTTCTTGTCCGCTAAGTACTTGGGGCAGTTCCGCTTCCAGTGTCCGCTTCCCTTGCAATAAAAGCACTCAGTCTCAGGTTTAGGTCCATGCTTTGGCTTCTTCCTGGCAACTAGCTTACCGGGCGCGGCAACTCCCTTGCCGTCCTTCTTAAAGTTCTTCTTACCCTTGCCTTTCTTGAACCTAGTGGTTTTATTGACTATCAACACTTGATGTTCCTTTTTGATATCCACCTCTGCTGATTTCAGCATTGAATATACCTCAGGAATGGTTTTCACCATCCCCTGCATATTGAAATTCATCACAAAGCTCTTGTAGCTAGGTGGGAGCGACTAGCGGATTCTGTCGACCACCGCATCATCCGGGAGATTAACTCCCAGTTGAGATAAGAGGTTGTGCAACCCAGACATTTTGAGTATGTGGTCGCTGACAGAACCATTCTCCTCCATCTTACAACTGTAGAACTTGTCGGATACTTCATATCTCTCGACCCGGGCGTGATCTTGGAAAACCATTTTCAGCTCTTGGAACATCTCATATGCTCCGTGCTGCTCAAAACGCTTTTGGAGCCCCGGTTCTAAGCTGTAAAGCATGCCGCACTGAACCAGGGAGTAATCATCACTACGCGACTGCCAGGCTTTCATAACGTCTTCACTTGCTGGGAAAACGGGTGCTTCACCTAGCGGTGCATCTAGGACATATACTTTCTTGGCATCTATGAGGATGATCCTCAAGTTCCGGACCCAGTCCGTATAGTTGCTGCCATCGTCTTTCTGCTTGGTTTTCTCTAGGAACGCGTTGAAGTTGAGGGCAACATTAGCGTGGGCCATTTGATCTACAAGACATTTTGCAATGATTTTAGACTAAGTTCATGATAATTAAGTTCATATAATCAAATTATATAATGAACTCCCACTCAGACAGACATCCCTCTAGTCATCTAAGTGATCCATGATCCGAGTCAACTAGGTTGTGTCCGATCATCACGTGAGACGGACTAGTCATCATCGGTGAACATCTTCATGTTGATCGTATCTTCTATTCGACTCATGTTCGACCTTTCGGTCTCTTGTGTTCCGAGGCCATGTCTGTACATGCTAGGCTCGTCAAGTCAACCTAAGTGTTTTGCATGTGTAAATTTGGCTTACACCCATTGTATGTGAACGTTAGAATCTATCACACCCGATCATCACGTGGTGCTTCGAGACAACGAAATTTTGCAACGGTGCACAGTTAGGGGGAACACTTTCTTGAAATTATTATGAGGGATCATCTTATTTACTACCGTCGTTCTAAGCAAATAAGATGCAAAAACATGATAAACATCACATGCAATCAAATACTGACATGATATGGCCAATATCATTTTGCTCCTTTTGATCTCCATCTTCGGGGCGCCATGATCATCATCGTTACCAGCATGACACCATGATCTCCATCATCATGATCTCCATCATCGTGTCTTCATGAAGTTGTCACGCCAACGATTACTTCTACTTCTATGGCTAACGGTTTAGCAATAAAGTAAAGTAATTACATGGCATTATTCATTGACACGCAGGTCATACAAAAAATAAAGACAACTCCTATGGCTCCTCCCGGTTGTCATACTCATCGACATGCAAGTCGTGATTCCTATTACAAGAACATGATCAATCTCATACATCACATATATTTCATTCCTCACATCCTTTTTGGCCATATCACATCACAAGGCATATGCTGCAAAAACAAGTTAGACATCCTCTAATTGTTGTTGCATGTTTTTATGTGGCTGCTATAGGGTTCTAGCAAGAACGTTTCTTACCTACGCCAAAACCACAACGTGATACGCCAATTTCTATTAACCCTTCATAAGGACCCTTTTCATCGAATCCGATCCGACTAAAGTGGGAGAGACAGACACCCGCTAGCCACCTTATGCAACTAGTGCATGTCAGTCGGTGGAACCTGTCTCACGTAAGCATATGTGTAAGGTCGGTCCTGGCCGCTTCATCCCATGATGCCGCCGAAACAAGATAAGACTACTAGTGGCAAGTAAATTGAAAAAATCAACGCCCACAACAATCTTGTGTTCTACTCGTGCATAGAAACTACACATAGACCTAGCTCTGATACCATTGTTGGGGAACGTTGCAGAAAATAAAAAATTTCTACGCATCACCAAGATCAATCTATGGAGTCATCTAGAAACGAGAGAGAGGAGTGCATCTACATACCCTTGTAGATCGCGAGCGGAAGCGTTCAAGAGAACGGGGTTGATGTAGTCGTACTCGTCGTGATCCAAATCACCGATGATCCTAGCGCCGAACGGACGGCACCTTTGCGTTCAACACACGTACGATTGGGAAGACGTCTCCTCCTTCTTGATCCAGCAAGGGGGAAGGAGAGGTTGATGGAGATCCAGCAGCACGACAACGTGGTGGTGGAAGCAGCGGGGATCTCGGCAGGGCTTCACCAAGCTCAGTGCGAGGGAGAGGTGTTACGGAGGGAGAGGGAGGCGCCAGGGGCTTGGGTGCACAGCCCTCCCTCCCCCCTTCTTTATATAGGGGCCCTGGGGGGGCGCCGGCCCCTAGAGATCCAATCTCAAGGGGGGGCGGCGGCCAAGGGGGGGACTTGCCCCCCAAGTCAGGTGAGGCGCCCCCACCCCCAGGGTTTCCAACACTAGGCGCAGGGGGAGGCCCAAGGGGGGCGCACCAGACCACCAGGGGCTGGTTGCCTTCCCACTTCAGCCCATGGGGCCCTCCGGGATAGGTGGTCCCACCCGATGGACCCCCGGGACCCTTCCGGTGGTCCCGGTACAATACCGGTGACGCCCAAAACTTTCCCGGTGGCCGAAACTGGACTTCCTATATACAAATCTTCACCTCCGGACCATTCCGAAAATCCTCGTGACGTACGGGATCTCATCCGGGACTCCGAACAACTTTCGGGTTACCGCATACTAATATCTCTACAACCCTAGCGTCACTGAACCTTAAGTGTGTAGACCCTACGGGTTCGGGAGACACGCATACATGATCGAGACGACTCTCCGATCAATAACCAACAGCGGGATCTGGATACCCATGTTGGATCCCACATGCTCCTTGATGATCTCATCGGATGAACCATGATGTCGATGATGCAAGTAATCCCGTATACAATTCCCTTTGTCAATCGGAACGTTAGTTACCCGAGATTCGATCATTGGTATCCCAATATCTCGTTCAACCTCGTTACCGGCAAGTCACTTTACTCGTACCGTAATGCATGATCCCGTAACCAACCACTTGGTCACATTGAGCTCATTATGATGATGCCTTACCGAGTGGGCCCAGAGATACCTCTCCGTCATATGGAGTGACAAATCCCAGGCTCGATTCGTGTCAACCCAACATACACTTTCGGAGATACCTGTAGTATACCTTTATAGCCACCTAGTTACGTTGTGATGTTGGGTACACCGAAATTACTCTTACGGTATCCGGGAGTTACACGATCTCATGGTCTAAGGAAATGATACTTGACATTAGAAAAGCTCTAGCAAACGAACTACACGATCTTGTGCAATGCTTAGGATTGGGTCTTGTCCATCACATCATTATCCCAATGATGTGATCCTGTTTTCAATGACATCCAATGTCCATGGTCAGGAAACCATAACCATCCATTGATAAACGAGCTAGTCAACTAGAGGCTCACTAGGGACATGTTGTGGTCTATGTATTCACACATGTATTACGATTTCCGGATAACACAATTATAGCATGAACAATAGACAATTATCATGAACAAGGAAATATAATAATAACCATTTTATTATTGCCTCTAGGGCATATTTCCAACAGAAGGGCGGGTGCAACATTAATTTGGGGAAAATAGCAGGAGCTGAAGCTGGCACGGCGCAACGTTGGCCTGATGCGGAGCGCGAACAGCGGCAGATAGCGACATCGTCCAGCTTCAAACCCGACCTCCTCGAGCTGATCTAGGGTGGGGGATAAGAACCACTAGTTGAACTTGGCTTGGGCCTTGCACTTGGTACTGAACATGCGGATGTCACAGAGGCAGTTGTTGACGGTGAGGTTGAGGGGGACACGGTACCAGAGGGGGCGCCACCGCCGAGAGAGAAGGGTGGTCCGCACGGCATAATTGGTGGGGAGGAAGGCGATGATGACGAGTAGCATGTCATCGAGAAGGCTGCTGATGAAGTCCAGGCTCATCGGATGTGGTTTTGGCTCGAGTCGCCTCTGCTTGTTGGCTGCCTTGCCGTCCATCTCAGCCGGGGGCGACACGGGTGTACACCTGAGTGTGTCCTTGTGTGCATGCCGCCGCATAGTGGTGTAGTGTGCACGAGTGCGACCTTCACGCGTAAGAAGCGTGCCCTCAATTTACTAGCATGCGGGGTGCTACCACAAGTGGTTTCAACTTTTATTACTTCACGAAGTGTCAGATGGGCCTCTAGTTTATTATTTTCACCCACTTCCACATGGGCCAGCACACGAAGATAGAGAACACGAGCTGGCAAGGCAGCATGTGGACTGGTTGATCGGTTAACTAAACAATATGTGGAGCTATACGCTGACACAGTGACTGTCGTGGAATTTTCACGTCAGATGTCCTAGTGAAAGGACCTAGTCGTGGAGCCATCGCAACTAGGAAGCTTAAAGGGGTTAATCGGGACAAAGGACATGGGGTTTATACTGGTTTGGCCCCTTACGGTGAAGGTAAAAGCCTATGATCCAGTTTTGAGTGGGATTGCTTATGTCTCGATTACCAGGGAGCGAAATCGCTTGACCTAGCTCTCGATCTGATGTTACTTGCCCTAAACCGCCGCCGGGCCATCCCTTTATATATAGAGGTTGATGCCCCGCGGCTCATAGAGTCCTGACCGGCCCAGAAATAGTGTCCGTCTCTGTCTCTTAATTATTCTTGCCTTACAATACAAGTCATGTACATATGGCGGTTTATCTCTACGGGCCTTAAGTCACCTCTAGGCTTTGGGCCCTTAACTGAACTGCCATCTTAAAGCTTGGTCTTGGGCTTCAAGAGTACGCATAGGTATAACCCAGCCCCTCCTGGGTGGGTCATGCCTAATAGTTATATCCCCAACATTAGGCCCCAGATTGATTTGAACTGGTTCATGTCAATCTTCGACACTTAAGAAAAATCTTCTGCTCTTTGCTTATGAAATTTTTGTAACCCACCATGACGTCATCCTTTGGATTTGTGGTAACCCGACATGACATCACCTGCCATAAATGCATGTTTTGTCCAACATATCTCAACGAATCTTTATCTTAATGACCATCCCGAAAATCGAATCGTCCTTGCAGCTGGATAACAATGTCTTTGGCCTCCTCGTTTTTAACGCCCACTTATCAGTCTTCCCTTATAAATAGGCACGACTCGGTCTCTTATCATTCTCCCCTTTCCTCATCTTCTTCCTCCCGCAACCCTACTGCTGCTCGAGCTCCGCCACTGCCGCAGCGCACATCGTCTTCCTCGACCTTGGCCGCTGCATCAACCTGAATCAGTCCAGAGAAACGGCGGCGATCCTCCGCAGTACATCTGCAGTTGTAAGTCTTCGCCTTTCCGCACCTTAGATCTGCATTAGGGTTTGCGAGTTCCTCTTTATTCTTTGTTGTTCATCACGGGTTCTTTGTAGTTTCTCCACCGCAGCCTCTTTTGATCCAAAAGAAGTATGAAACTCATGCGGTAACTGTTTCACGTCCATTTTAGATACTAGAAGATCCATTTTCTTGTAAAGAAGCCTCGTTAGAACTCGTGAACTCATCTGTACCACGTTTTTAGGTCTAGAATATTTTCTTTTCTGAATAGCCATTTGATCCAAAATAATAGCTGCAACCTGTGGAACTTGTTTATGCAACACTTAGGCAAAAACTGTATTTGTTAGATCCACCTAGCCATGGTGACTCCTATCACTGGCTTAAAAAGGCAACGCTCAATTGATAATCTTGATCACCCATAGCGGCTTAAATAACTTAACTGTTTATGACGCTCATGGCGGCTTAAATAATCTGACATAATTAGCCTTATACCATTAGGCCCCTTTATAAGCTGCCATCTTGAATATGCACTGTAATGCTTTTCTCCGACTTCAATTTGAACCAGGAATTTTTACTCTTTCTTAGGCTTTCATCACAATGGCACCCAAGCCACCCACATCATGCAACTGGGTCAAATCCATCGTCACAGACAATACATGTGATAACTTTGTGATGACCGGCTATCTGCCAAAGAAGGAAGTTATGTCCTATCGTGCTCCTGAACCGGCGGAGAAAATTCCCCAGCCCAAAGCGGGGGAGGTCATCATTTTCACTGATCACATGAACCGGGGTTTTTCACGACCCGGCTCAAAATTCTTTAGAGACGTCCGGCACTTCTTTGACCTCCGTCCTCAAGACATCAGACCCAATTCCGTGTCTAATATTTGCAATTTTCAAGTGTTCAGCGTGGTATATCTTGGAGAAGAACCCTGCTTGCTACTCTTTAGAGAGTTATTCTACTTGAACCCCCAGAATTAGTGTGCCAACGGACAATGATTGGAACTTGAGGTGTTCCAATCCAACGTCGAAGAGACGTAATTTTTCCTTATGCCAACCCACCAAGTCATCCCAAAGACTGGAACCAAACATGGTTTTATTGTCAAGACACTTCTCCGGCTGACGAAAATCCTCTGCCCGTCTTTCGTGCTGTGCGTCTGGAGTCCAAACATCCACTTCCCGATAAGATAACAGCCGCCGAACACAAGACGCCCACCCCCACATTAGCTAAAATCAAGGCTCTTCTGGGGAACAGGCTAAATGGCATCGATTTAATCCGGGTTTGGCTTTCCTGGTGGGTCATTCCATTGAGCCGCCGCCTCGGCCTGATGTGCACCTACATATGCAAGAAAGATGACCCTCTGCAGCACAGTTCTGGTGATTTGCCTGACCACGTCATCCACGACATGACCAAGTCTCTCCTGAATGAAAGCCTAGCGGACTGCAGTAAGGTGGGCTTAAGCCCCTTCTGCGAAGCTAACCCGGCTCCAGCGGTAAGACACCCACCTGAATAAATTACCTTCATTCTTTGATGTTTTTATCTATACTCATACCTTTGCTAATTTTCAAAGGCTGGTGACAAATTCTGGAAGGTTAAATATGATCACGAAGCTGCGAAGAAGGCCAGGAAAGCCAAGACAGCCGCCAGGAAAGAGGTTGCAAAGAAGAAGGGCAAGAACTCCACCGCCTCTGACTTGCTTCGGCTAGAAGATACTTCTGAGTCGGAGGTAGCCCTTGACTCTCTTGGATCCTTTTTTAACCATCTTATTGACACTGATTACCAACAGGAGGACACAGGAACAAGTCATGGCAAGGATGAAGAGGTAACTATCATTTCCTCCGACTCCGAGCCTTTGCCAAGACAAAAAATCCGAAGAGTAACCCGGAAAGTAAGATTTTCACATCCCTTGGCTTATCAAGATCCTCAATTTATTTTGAAGCGACAGATTCATGAGAGCAGGAGGCAGACCCAGACCAGCAAGGATGCGGAACTCTCCTCCGGCTTACCGAACACACCAAGGAAGCGCCGGAACAAGGTCACCTCCGATTTATTCTCTTTTATCCTTTGGCGGGTCTCACTCGTCAACCACTCAATTCTTCTGACTCGAATTATCAGGAAACTTCACCTTACTCCGGTGACTCAATGAAGTCCAATTTCTCGGCTTCCAAGACCGCTCTAGGTAATGATAACCTGCTTATCCTACGTTTGCTCAATTCGTTGTATTTGCGCTGACCTTTTTATCTTATGCAGCGGAAAAGCAAAGGCCGGCAAAAAGGTGAAGAAGAAAAAACCGGCCGAAGAGCCAATCTTCAAAGAGCCGGAACTTGGAACGGCCGCACCTGAAACCTCAACTCATGAGCCGCCACCTGAGCCAGCTCATGACACGCCAACACCATTCGCTGACCCGCCTGCCGAGCAAGCTGTCGATAGCTCTGAAAACCCGAAAGTCCCTAGCCCGGCCAGGACGGATGATCCTTAAGACCCTGATATCAAGATCACCAAGACTGGCTACATTGAGCCGGGGAGGCCAACCGTGTTGGCCAAATATTCCGCCAAGGAGGAGCTTCTAGAACACCGCAGGGTCAAGCTTGATGTTGCTGATTATACTCATATGAGTATTAGGGAGGTTTTTTCTGGCTATCTGAGCCAAGTACACAATAGCCGTGACGTTGAAATTAATATGGTGAAGCAGATGCACCAGAAGTTTGAGGTGCAATCCTTTCGCTATACTAATTTATCTTTATTATGCCAACCCCCAAGTGTCAGGTTCTCTTGCTTGCAAAGTACTTGGGACTTACTCTCATGAACCGCTACTTAGATAAAATTCTTCGGTAGACATTAGCCCCCAAGTGCCAAGTGTTGTTGCTTGCAAAAGGCACGGGACTTTAATATTATATGCTGACAGTCATGATCTTGACCCGGTATTTGTACAGGCCACCACCAGTCAACTTGAATCAGAAGTATCTGACTTGAAGAACCGCCTGGAAGCACTAGAGACGGAAACCCAAAGAGCCAACTCCAAGTTTCAATTCAGTATATCTGAACAAGAAAAACTGAAAAAAGACTTTGAAATGGAGAAAAAGGCCTAGGCTGATGAAAAGCTTGCTTTGATCAATCGAGCTGAGAAAGCAGAGGCGGCTCTTGAAGAAGCGACCGGTGAATTGTCCGGCTTAAAACGCCATGTCTCTCAGATGGTCTCAGCAATATTTTGTAAGTCGCCTTGTAAGTGTCAAATATTTGAATTTTTCTAATGATCATATAAATTGTCATTAACTCACCTGACACTACTATGCAGGCCCCAGGAGTTCAAATCTTAACCAAGACATGCTGATAAAGCTGAAGGCGGTTTATACGCTGGTGGAACAACTCTAAACCGGGTCTCAGCGCGCCTTAGCCACAGTGGCCCTGTCAAATGAAGTGCCCACCCTCCTGGCAGATGTGCTAGGGAAACTCTCTGTGCTGCCCCAGCGATTCAGTGAACTAAGGCGATCGTCTGCAAGAGCCGGAGCTGTGGCTGCCTTAAGTCGGACCAATGCTTGGCTACCGGAGTTAGACCCGGCCGATATCGCCATTGGTCATCCAAGCCTCAAGGAGGATGGCAGTCTCGTTGAATAGAAAGAATTATCCACTTGTGTGAAGGAGATAAGCCCCGTGGCCACCCTGATAGCTGATGAAGCGGATCTCACCAAGTACCAGTCGTGTTATGATGCGGAGAACCAGAGAATTCCCACGCCACATTATAAAGTGACCAGCCTGATCCCCCCCAATCCGTAAGCATACCTTCGCCCCTGAAGTTCACCTGGCCGGACTAATTGATGATGAAGCTGAATTTGAAGCTTTGAATGGCATTGACAGGTCATCATCAACCTTCCAAGAAAGGGAACAGGGCGAAGAAGCAGAGAGGGCTGACCCGGATGCTTCAGGTCAACACAAGAATTAACCCGCCAGGCGGTTCATACCTGTGATCTGCTGAAAAACAATATGAATCATTTGGACTCGAGGAGTCATGTAATAGGGTAGAAATAACTTTGTTTTGCCGTGCCATCATGCACGTTTTTGGTGCTCAACATTGTTAAGCCTCCATCTTATATTTACCCGTATCATACTTACCGTCTGTTTTCCTTATGCTTTAGCAAGTCTCTGAACTGTCCTGTACACAGGAATAGATCACAAGATCCCTTGGCGGCTGACCACAAGGCGGGTCATAATATCTTTATATATAACCATTAGTATGGAGAAAGAGCCACAAATAAGTCTGTTGTGAAATATAATTTTGAAACACAACTATAATATCATACCTGTGAGTTTGGACTTGTACTGCCGGTTTATGTGACCCGAACAGTAAGGGTGATAACCCAATCTTTGAAAACCAACATTTCCAAAGATATGATGATTCTCATATGTTGGCGACTTATCATCCAAAATCAAGCCGGGTTAAATTTAAAGCACACTTACACTTAGATCTTTGAATAAAAAGTCTCAAGTCAAAAGAAAGGATGCTTTCAAATAAAACTTAAACCAAATAAGAAGAAACAGTCAACGCTCCTAATTCGAATACGATCAGTAAACCGTCCCAAAGGGGTTAAGCTAGGATTCGAATACGATCATGTAGCCCCTAGTGGCTTTGGCGTTGCACCGATCAAGAGGGTACTGACAGCTATGTTCTCTTTGGTTCGAATACGACCTATGTTTGAACAGGAAGCCCCCTAATGACCTTGAGAGTTTTCTAACGACTCTGATTCGAATACGATCAAAGTAGGACCCAAAAGGGGTTAAGCTATGATTCGAATATGATCAAGAAGCCCCCTAGTGAGCTTGGCATTGTGTCGATCAAGAGGGTACCGACAGCTATGTTCTCTTTGGTTCGAATATGACCTATGTTTGAACAGGAAGCCCCCTAGTGATCATGAGGTTTTAACGGCTAGATTCGAATACGATCATAAGCCGGACCAAGAGGGTTAAGCTAGATTCGAATAAAATCAGCCCCCAAGTGATAATTTGAAAAGACAATGATGAAGACATATTACCTTCGAGGATGGAAAAGGACAGAGGTCCTTATTTATCACTTATCATAATATATACATCGTCAAAATATGTACATCATGAGAGCCGGTGGCTCAAGTGTAGTAAGGCCGAAGATGATCGATATTCCACGGCCAGCGGGTCTCCTCCTCTGATTTACGTGAGTCTTTGTGCTCTCGAACATTGATAAGGTAGTATGACCCATTGTTCATGTTCTTGCTGACCATAAAGGGCCCTTCCCAAGGTGGAGATAATTTGTGTTCATCAGTTTGATCCTGGATGAGCCGGAGCACCATGTCACCTTCTTGAAAGGTTATGGACTTAACCCGGCGGCTGTGATAGCGGCACAGGTCCTGTTGGTAAATCACCGAGCGAGTTGCTGCCAAGTTACGCTTTTCATCTAACAGGCCAAGTGCATCCTGACGCGCTTGTTCATTGTCCACCTCCACAAAAGCCGCCACGCAGGGCGAGTCATGACGGATGTCACTAGGGAGAACCGCCTCGGCTCCATAAACCATGACAAAAGGCGTATAACCCGTAGACCTATTAGGAGTAGTATTGATGCTCCATATCACAGACAGTAACTTCTCAACCCAACAACCCGGCTTCTATTGCAAGAGAATCAAAAGCCGGGGTTGATGCCTTTCAAGATTTCCTGATTGGCTCTTTCAGCTTGACCATTGGATTGGGGGCGAGCCACTGATGAAACATCAAGCCGAATATGCTCACGTTGACAAAACTGTTCCATGGCGCCTTTAGACAGATTAGTACCATTGTCAGTTATAATGCTCTGTGGAAAGCCAAAGGGAAATATCACCTTCTTCATGAATTGAACCACCGTGGCTGCATCACACTTACTAACTAGCTCTGCCTCAACCCACTTTGTAAACTTGTCAACCGCCACCAAGAGGTGGGTCTTTTTATCTTTGGACCTTTTGAAAGGCCCAACCATGTCAAGCCCCCAGACTGCAAATGGCCAAGTAATTGGAATCATCCTCAACTCTTGAGCCGGCACGTGAGCACGTCTCGAGAACTTCTGACAACCATCACATTCACTGACCAGATCCTCTGCATTAGCGTGAGCCGTCAGCCAATAAAATCCAGGACGGAAAGCCTTGGCTACAAGGGACTTTGACCCGGCATGATCGCCACAATCTCCTTCATGAATCTCACGAAGAATTTCTTGACCTTCCTTAGGAGAAACACAACGCTGAGACGCCCTAGTGACACTGCGGTGATGCAGCTCGCCATTGACAATTGTCATTGACTTAGACCGCCGGGTTATCTGCCTGGCCAAGGTTTTATCCACAGGCAACTCGCCCCGGGTCATGTAGCCAAGTATGGCATTGTCCAATCTGGGATGACATGAAGAGCCGCCGCCAATTGTGCTTCGGGGTCAGGAGCAACCAAGTCTTCCTCTGTAGGTAACTTGATAAAAGGGTTATGCAGAATATCCAAGAAAGTATTAGGCGACACCGGCTTACGCTGAGAGCCCAGCCGGCTTAAGGCATCAGCCGCCTCGTTCTTTCTGCGGTCAATGTGCTCCACTTGGTAACCCTTGAAATGTCCAGCAATGGCATCAACATCACGGCGATAAGCCGCCATGAAAGGATCCTTGGAATACCACTTGTCTGATACTTGTTGAGCCACCAAATCTGAGTCGCCAAAGCACCTTACCCAGCTTAAGCTTATCTCCTTAGCCATCCGAAGACCATGGAGTAAGGCCTCATACTCAGCTGCATTGTTAGTAAAGGGAAACATCAACCATAGCACATAACAAAAATTGTCACCTCGAGGGGAAGCTAAAACAACTCCAGCCCCCGATCCCTCCAATTGCCTGGACCCATCAAAGTGAATAGTCCCATGCGTGTTGTCTGGCTTCTCTTCAGGCATCTGCAGTTCTGTCCAATCGGTGATGAAGTCCACCAGTGCTTGAGACTTGATAGCAGTGTGTGGCACATACTTTAAACCATGAGGTCTATGTTCAATGGCCCACTTGGCAACTCGTCCTGTGGCCTCTCTATTTTGGATGATATCTTCTAAAGGAGCAGAACTGACCACAGTGATGGGATGACCTAGAAAATATTTCTTAAGCTTCCGGCTTGCCATAAACACCCCATAAACGAGCTTCTCCCAATGTGGATACCTTTGCTTGGATTCAATATGTACCTCACTGATGTAATAAACCGGCCGTTGAACGGGATGCTCCTTGCCAGCCTCCTTGCGCTCCACCATAATGGCCACACTAATAGCACGTGTGTTAGCAGCCACATATAACAATAATGGCTCCCTATCAATGGGAGCAGGAAGAACTGGCGGCTCAGCTAACTGTTTCTTCAGATCTTCAAAGGCCATGTTAGCAACATCACTCAGACGAAGTCGTCTGTCTTCTTCATCATCTGATACAGCGGTATGGCCTTCTCACCTAACCGGCTTATGAACCGGCTTAAAGTAGAAATAGGACCCGCCAGACGCTGAACGTCATTAATACACGCCGGTTTAGCCAAAGAGGTGATTTCCTTGATCTTCTCCGGGTTAGCCTCAATGCCTCTGTTAGAAACCAGAAAACCCAAAAGCTTGCCTGTAGGTACACCAAAAACGCACTTGGCTGGGTTAAGCATCATCTTGTAGACCCGGAGGTTATCAAAGGTCTCCTTCAGATCATCTATTAAGGTCTCCTTCTCTCTGGACTTCACTACAATGTCATCCACATAAGCATGAACATTGCGCCCAATCTGATTGTGAAGACAGTTCTGCACACAGCGTTGATAAGTCGCCTGGGCACTCTTAAGCCCAAAAGGCATAGACACATAGCAGAAGGCTCCAAATGGAGTAATAAAAGCTGTCTTCTCCTGGTCCTTAACTGCCATCTTGATCTGATGATAACCATAATAAGCATCCAAAAAACTCAAACGCTCACAACACGCCGTAGCATCAATGATTTGATCAATACGAGGGAGAGCAAAGGGATCAGCCGGACAAGCCTTGTTTAAGTCCGTATAATCCACACACATACGCCAAGTGTTGTTCTTTTTAAGCACCAGCACCGGGTTAGCCAACCATTCCAAATGAAAGACTTCAATAATGAACCCTGCCGCCAAGAGCCGAGCCACTTCCTCACCAATGGCCTTACGCCTCTCTTCATTGAACCACCAAAGAAACTGCTTAACCGGCTTAAATTTTGGATCAATATGGAGAGTGTGCTCAGCGAGTTCTCTCGGTACACCTGGCATGTCAGAAGGTTTCCATGCAAAGATGTCCCGGTTCTCATAGATGAACTCGATGAGCGCTTTCCTATTTGGGATCCAGATTGGCATTGATACTGAACTGCTTAGATGAATCGCATGGAACAAAATCAACCAGCTTGGTATCATTGGCTGACTTAAACTTCATTACCGGCTCATGCTCTATGGTCGGTTTCTTCAAAGATGTCATATCCATCGGGTCAACATTGTCCTTGTAGAACGTCAACTCCTTTGTTACACAAACAGATTCAGCATAAGCAGCATCGCCTTCCTCACATTCCAAGGCTATTTTCCAACTCCCATGCACTGTGATGGTGCCCTTATGACCCGACATCTTGAGCTGCAGATAAACATAACATGGCCGTGTCATGAACTAGCCCTAAGTCGGCCGTCCAAATAGGGCGTGATACGGGCTCTTGATTTTGACCACCTCAAAAGTTAGCTTCTCAACCCTAGAATCATGCTCATATCGAAAGGCCACTTCCAGCTCAATCTTACCCACTGGGTACACCGACTTACCAGGGACCACTCCGTGAAAAACAGTGTTAGAAGTCTTGAGATTTTTATCAGTCAAACCCATGCGACGAAAAGTCTCATAATAGAGGATGTTGGTGCTACTGCCTTCATCCATGAGCACCTTAGTGAATTTATATCCACCAACCTGAGGTGCCACCACCAAGGCCAAGTGACCCGGATTGTCAACCCGGGGAGGGCGATCTTCCCTACTCCACAGAATAGGCTTCTCAGACCATCTTAAATATCGAGGAACTGCCAGCTCAACGGCATTCACAGCCCTCTTATGAAGCTTATGGCCCCGTTTGCACAAACTGGTTGTAAACACATGATATTGTCCACTATTCAGCTGCTTTAGATGGATCTGGTATCCACCCTACTGCTGCTGCTGACCTCCCTGGCCAGATTGCTGATTATAACCACCTTGATTACCTTGAGTGTTTTGAAAATTGGAATTTGAACCGCTGCCCAGGCCATGAAAACCGCCGCCACTGAGCTGACGCCTTGCCCATGATTACCGTTGAACATGTTGGAATTCTTGAAAGCCATCATGATCATATAGTCCTTCCATAAGTGAGTGGTCGGCTTCTGTGGTGTGTCGTGCCTTGGGCAGGGCTCATTCAGTAACTGCTCAAGCGTGGGGCTTGACCCGCCGGACCGAGGAGGTGGTCTCCCCTTGCGTCGTTGATTGTTGCCCTGTGCATTGGTGTTAACCACAAATTCCAAGCTACCATCAGACTTGCGTTTATTATTACCTCCTTGATTTGTCAGGTTATGCTGAGAACCCTGGGCGTTGTCGTTCTTCTTTCCCTTCCCTATCTTCTCATCATGAGACTTGGGATCCTTGGTACTATCGGAATCGGCGTATTTGACTAGAGCCGCCATCAGCTGGCCCATGTCATTACAATCGCGCTTGAGCCGCCCCAGCTTCATCTTCAGAGGAGCAAAAGGGCAATTTTTCTCGAACATTAAGACTGCAGAGCCGGCATCCATCTTATCAGACGAATGTATTATGGCCTTGACCCGGCGCACCCAATGGGTCGTGGACTCACCCTTCTCTTGCTTGCAATTAGTCAAATCCACAATTGACATGGGCTGTTTGCATGTATCTTTGAAGTTCTGAATGAACCGGGCTTTTAACTCTGCCCATGAACCGATGGAATTGGGCGGCAACCCCTTCAACCAAGTGCGGGCAGTCCCATCCAACATCATGGTGAAGTACTTGGCCATCGCAGCATCACTGACTTCCAGTAGTTCCATAGCCATCTCATAGCTTTCGGTCCATGCCCCAGGCTATAAGTCGTCTGTGTAATTAGGAACCTTTCGAGGCCCCTTGAAATCCTTGGGCAAACGCTCGTTACGTAGAGCCGACACCACACACGGGACACCTCCGGTCCTAGTGGTCACACCTGCCTCAATAGAAGTCGTCAGATAAACCAGAAAAGGCTGGTAAGCCGCCCGCTGAGCCGCCTGCTCAGCCGCCTGCTAAGCCGCCCGCTCAGCCTCTTGACGTATTCTGTCCTGATCAACAAAGTTAAGAGCTCCATCACGCGCCGGGTCATGCCTGCACAGCTGGTCACGGCGCCGGGCGTTGCTTGAAACGACCGCTGAGTCCATGTGCCTGCTATAACTCAGGCTCCGGCTTGGACGGGGGGTTGAATGAATCTTGTCCCGACTATATGAGTATGCCTCCTGCTGTGCAAAAGCCGTTTGAAGAAGCTCTCTCATCCGGCAAGTTCGAACCACTGTCGGAGAGTTGCCCTCCACCGAGAGAGTCGCCAATCGTGCCACCGCAGCAATCATGTTATCCAAAGGGTTAGAATAATGACTCGGTGGTGTTGGCACATACTGAGGCGGAGCAGTATTCATCCGGGGTTGCTCCATCATACGCGGCTGAACCGGTGTCCTAGCCCTGGGTGTTGCAACCCGGTTTACCTCTGGCGGGTTACTGGGCCCTGCCCTAGGCGTTCGGAAGAGGTTTCGAGGATCATAAACCGGAGGCAGACGGGACTGGCTCTTCTGATACCTTCTCCTCATGACCTCGTTTGATGCATTCTGATCCATCGTGAGTTGGAAAGCCTGCGACTGAATCTACTGAGCCTGAGTGTCCAGAGCCATCTGCTCTGCGGTCATCCTGACATCTTCCGCCACTAGGTCTTCTTTAGCCTGCACTATATCTTGTTTTAACTGTGCTACTTCCGCATCATGTTGAGCTTGATCCGTCGGGTTGACTGTGACGGTTAACAGAGCTGTCATCTTATTCATGAGATCCATCAACACCTGAGTCGACGGGTGCACATGGCCTCCTGCCCCAGCTGCCGCTGACCCGGAAGTTATTGCTGTCGTAGTTGTGGAATTTGGAATGGGTTGCATGCCGGCCATGAAGATCCCAACTCTGCTCGGCGGCTCAAGGAGATCCGGAATACTACTGCCATTAGAACAGCCCCCAAGCCCACCGTCTTGCAATTGATACAACGAATCCGTCTCACCTGTGGACGACTCACCATCAGAGTAGATGGACGTCTCACCGGCAGACACAGATCACTCAGAAAGTTCCTCTCCGTGGATGCATCCCACGAAAGCACACTTCATAGCCAGTTGAGTCCGGGCGGGTCTCGCATGCTGAGCCATCTCAACAAGGTCGGTGCAGATGTCTGGCTCAGGGCCTAGCTCACCGATCTTACCGTTGAAGACGTGGATTCCGCCTAAGGGGACCCGATACCCATACTCAATTGAGCCGGCGTCGGGGCCCCAGTCGGCGTCGTCGATGTAGAGCTTGCCGCAACGACTCTTGGTCATCCGGCCCACAGCAAATCCCTTGAGCCCTTCGAAGCTGCCCTTCAAGAACTCAAATACATCATGCGCTGGCCCGATGGTGGGCGCCAACTGTCGTGGAATTGTCATGTCAGATGTCCTAGTGAAAGGACTTAGTCGTGGAGCCAACGCAACTAGGAAGCTTAAAGGGGTTAATCGGGACAAAGGACACAGGTTTATACTGGTTCGGCCCCTTACAGTGAAGGTAAAAGCCTACTAGCTAGTTTTGAGTGGGATTGCTTATGTCTCGATTACCAGGGAGCGAAATCGCTTGACCTAGCTCTCGATCTAATGTTACTTGCCCTGAACCGCTGCCGGGTCGTCCCTTTATATACAGAGGTCGACGCCCTGCGGCTCATAGAGTCCCGGCCGGCCCATAAATAGTGTCCGGCTCAGTTTCTTAACTATTCTTGCCTTACAATACAAGTCATGTACATATGGCGGTTTATCTCTACGTGCCTTAAGTCGCCTCTGGGCTTTGGGCCCTTAAATGAACCGCCATCTTAAAGCTTGGTCTTGGGCTTCAAGAGTACGCATAGGTATAAACCGGCCCCTCCTGTGCGGGTCATACCTAATAGTTATATCCCCAACAGTGACCGTGTAATCCCTCGGTAAAGAGAGATCGACAGAGAGGTGAGGCCCGTGAGAGATAGTCGAGAGAGAAAGAGCCACTCCCTCCGTTCGATAATGTAGTGCCTATATTTTTTTTAAAGTCAAACTTTTGAAACTTTGACCAAGTTCATAAAGAAATTACTTATATCTACAATACCAAACATAAATGATAATATGAAGTAAGTACATGTTGTGATGAATCTAATGATCGTTCAAGATGTAGATGTTTATTTCAAAATATACTTGGTCAAACTTTTCTGAGGTTTGACTTTTCAAAACATTCATATGTTTATGGTCGTGAGAGAGTACCTAACTAGAGAGTGTGTGTGTGTGAAATAGAAAGAGTGAGTGAAAAGTGTGTGTGTGTGTGTGTGTGTGTGTGTGTGTGTGTGAAAGAGACATGGACAACACACGATAAAGTAAAGAAAAGGCGTGTATGTCTTATGCAAACATATCACACATGCATCTTCGATATCGGAAGCGACATGAGGACATAGTGTGTGGTTGTTTGCAACCGAGAGAGAAAGACCCCTAGCATGTGGCTAAGCGAGGTCTGACAAACACGGGAGAGAGGTCGAGAGAGACGTATGGAGAAAATGTAGGCATGGGGAGGAGAGAGTGTGCGTTTGTGACAGAGAGATCCCCTGGAGATTGTCATGGGACTACATGGGGAGAGACCGAGTGACCAGGTGTGTGCGTGATAGAAGATACCTCGAGAGATATCAAGATAGATGTATGGATGTAAGGAGACAATACATGTATTCCTGACGGATAGTGAGAGATAGTCATACTTACGGGGGAGTGTGTGTGCCTATAATGGAGTGAGAGATTATGGTACTTAGGGGGGATGCGTGTCACATAGAGAGGGAACAAGGGCGGAGAGTGTTAGATCGGTCTCTGTAGCGAGCGAGATATGTGTGTGTGTGAACCAGGGAGATATAAAATTTGAGAGAGGTAGAGGAACCCTGATACGGCTGAGTGGTGCATCAGATAACTGAGAGGGGGAAAGACACACTCCATCCATTCGATAATGCAGTGCATATGAAATTTTTAGATGTCAAACTTTGGAAACTTTGACCGGGTTCATGCAAAAATTATTTATATCTACAATACCAAAGATACATCATACGAAACTACATCTCATGATGAATCTAATGATATATGTTTGTCATTCTAGAAGTAAATATTTTTCTCCACATACCTGGTAAAACTTTGTGAAGTTTGACTTTTCAATAAATCTATGTGCTATGGACCTTAGAGAGTACCTAAGTCGAGAGAGATCAAGTGCGTGTGAAGGTGAAAGAGTGAGTGTGCAAAAAGTGTGTGTGTGTGTGTGTGAAAGGGAAAGGGACAACAAACGATAAAATATAGAGAGTGTGTTCGTTTCTTATGCAAACATATCACGCTTGCATCTCCGAGATAGAAAAGCGAGGTGAGGAGATACACAAAGATAGCTAGTGCGTGATTGTTTTCAACGGAGAGAGACACCCCTATAGCACATGTCCAATAGAGGTTTGGCGAACAAGGGACAGCGGTCGAGAGGGACGCATGAAGAAGATGGACGCATGGGATGGGAGAGAGGGTGTGTTTGTGATAGAGAGATCCCCCTCGAGATCGTGAGGGGACTATATGGGTGGGAGAACGAGGGACGAGGTGTGTGTGCGATAGAAAGATGCCCCGAGAGAAATCGAGATAGACTAAGTGAGGGAAAGAGACAATGCATATGTTTTTGATGGAGACTGAGAAATAGTCATATACATAGGGGGGGCTGTGCGTGCCAACAATTGAGTGAGAGATATCCAAACTTAGCTAGGCATGATATTGTGTGTGTGTGTGCTTGTGATATGGAGAGAGAATGAGGAAGAGAGAGAGATTTAGATGGGTCTATCGAGTGCGAGTGAGATATGCATGTGTATGTGTGACCAGGGAGATGGAGAGTTCGAGAGATAGTGGGAAGAGCTCCGAGATGGCAGAGTGGTGCGTGAGAGAGTTACGGACAACGAGATAGGGAATTTGTGTCGGTACGATGAGTGCACCCTAGATATTTAGCTTGGACTAGAGAATCATACATTGTGTGCCAGAGAGACCTATACAGGGAGTGTGCATGCGAACTAGAAAGACTGACACACACACACACACACACACAGAGACAGAGAGAGAGAGAGAGAGAGAGAGAGAGAAGGAGAGGGGCTGACAATATTTGTGTTTGCATGCGTGTGATAGAAACGAAGATTGTCGGCGAGAGAGAGAATTAGAGTCTGAGAGAGGGGGAGGTCGCGTTTATGCATCAAAGGCTGATATAAACCATGTTTCAATATAAATTTGCATTCAAATATTTGAATTGGAGAACATGTTGTCTGCAATCCACAAATGAACGTAGATATGCGTATCAAACAAGTTCATTAATTTGACTTTCAGCATGTTCATGCAGTACTATAATACAACATGCTACTCAATTGAGGTGTTCAATTTTGGATTTAGCTCACTATTTTGAGCTGGTGAACAAGCTATTTCATTGAATTGAGATATTTCATTTTGGGTTTGATTCCCATTTTTGAGTGGGTCAACTATTTGTCATATAGTAAAGCGTTAGCAACGTGAATGTAAAAACACATTAGTCTTGAGCATCATCTCACCATCTAAAAAAGAAGTGACAAGCTAATATTTCAAAATTTGATTTGAATCGACTTGGTAAGGTAGACGTGGATGCTCATTCTCCCAAAATTTGAACGAACCGCTAAACACCCTCTACTCAATGGACTTCGTCGGAGCAAATAAATGGGAGACGCAAAATCACCGGCCTAGGTGGGACATGCATTAATTGGCCCGTTACATCGAGGGTAGGTTCATAACTTCATCCAAGCGCTCCTTCTCCTCGACTGTAATGATAGGTGCCGAATAATAAATAAACCATGGCTAGTAAAACACCGTCTCCTCGGCCAAAATGGCAGGCACCAAATAATTCTAAACCATGGGCGGCAGAACACCCTCTCCTCGACCAAAATCGCTCGCGCCCACTATTTCAAAGACGCCCTTGATACGTCTCCAACGTATCTATAATTTTTTATTGTTCCATGCTATTATATTATCTGTTTTGGATGTTTTCTATGCATTATTATGCTATTTTATATTATTTTTGGGACTAACCTATTAACCTAGAGCCCAGTGCCAGTTCCTGTTTTCCCCCTGTTTTAGAGTTTCGAAGAAAAGGAATACCAAACGGAGTCCAAATGGAATAAAACTTTCACAATAATCTTTCTTGGACCAAAAGCAAATCAAGAGAATTGGAGATGAAGTCGGAGGAGCCACGAGGAGGCCACAAGGGTGGAGTACACGCCCAGGGGGTACGGCACGCCCCCTGTCTTGTGGGCCCCTCATGGGTCTCCTGACCTAATTTCTTTGCCTATATATTCCCATATAGCCCCGAACCAACTATGGCATCCACGAAAACACTTTTCCACCACCACAACCTTCTGTACCCGTCAGATCCCATCTAGGGGCCTTTTCCGGCGTCCTGCCGGAGGGGGATTCGATCACAGAGGGCTTCTAAAGCAGCACCATTGCCCTTCCGATGAAGCGTAAGTAGTTTACATCAAACCTACGGGTCCATAGCTAGTAGCTAGATGGCTTCTTCTCTCTCATTGATTCTCAATACCATGTTCTCCTTGGTGTTCTTGGAGATGTATTCGATGTAATACCTTTTTGCAGTGTGTTTGTCGACATACGACGAATTGTGGATTTATGATTAGCTTATCTATGAATATTATTTGAATCTTCTCTGAATTCTTATATGCATGATTTGATGTATTTGCAAGTCTCTTTGAATTATCAATTTGGTTTGGCCAACTAGATTGGTTTTTCTTGCAATGGGAGAAGTGCTTAGCTTTGTGTTCAATCTTGTGGTGTCCTTTCCCAGTGAAAGTAGGGGCAGAAACGCACGTATTGTATTGTTCTCATCGAGGATAAAAAGATGGGGTTTTCATCATATTGCTTGAGTTAGTTCCTCTACATCATGTCATCTCACTTGAGGCGTTACTCCGTCTTTATGAACTTGATACTCTAGTTGCAAGCTGGATAGCGGTTGATATGTGGAGTAATAGTAGTAGATGTAGGAAGGAGTCGGTCTACTTGACACGGACGTTATGCCTATATTCATGATCATTGCATTAGATATCGTCATAACTTTGCGCTTTTCTACCAATTGCTCGGCAGTAATTTGTTCACCTACCGTATTATTTTCTATCTTGACAGAAGCCTCTAGTGAAACCTATGGCCCTCGGGTCTCTTTCCCATCATACAACTTTCTGATCTACAATATTATTTTTTGATCTACTATTCTTGCAATCTTTTACTTTCTGATCTATAAACCAAAAATACCAAAAATATTTACTTTATAGTTTATCTATCTCTATCAGATCTCACTTTTGCAAGTAACCATGAAGGGATTCACAACCCCATTATTGCGTTGGGTGCAAGTTTGTTTGATTGTTTGTGTGTTGTCCGCTACTGCATTGATACCTTGGTTCTCAAACTAATGGAATTACTCGTCTCTACTTCGCTGCATCACCCTTTCCTCTTCGAAGGAAAAACCAACGCAAGCTCAAGAAGTAGCAGGAAGAATTTCTGGAGCCGTTGCCGGGGAGGTCTACGCCAAGTCAAAACATACCAAGTACCCATCATAAACTCTCATCTCTTACATTACATTATTCGCCATTCGCCTCTCGTTTTCCTCTCCCCCACTTCTAAAATGATTTTTGAAAAGATTTGCCTTTTCTTCGCCCCTCTTCCGTTCGTCTTCTTTCCTTGCTTTTTGTGTGCTCGCGTGTTGGTGTGCCTGCTTGCCTTTATGGCTCAACCAAAAAACATTGATCCTCACCTTAGGAGGTTGGAAGAAATTGGAAATAATGTTAGAAGCTTTATGTATTTACAATTTGAGCATAATAGTTTCTTTAGAGAGGAGCTAAAAGAGCAAAAAAAGTTTTATGGAGTATATGAATAAAGAGCTCGATGATATGTCTAAGGAATTTTATGGTTTGAAATCTTGGTTTCCTCATATTGGAAATCTAGTAGGCCAAATTTCTGATAAACAAGCTACCTTAGTAAATAAAATGGCCACTAAACCGGAAGATGAAAATAATGGTGAAGATCTTAAAGTTATTGATGTGACTCCTATTGAATATTTGTTTTGTAATAAAAATCTTGACAAAGACGGGACTGGAGATGAGTTAACTTTAGTTAAAACGCGTCCCAATGATTCAGATTTTTAGATCTAGATGCCAAAATTGATAAAACTGGGATTGGAGAGGTCAAGACTTTAGGTAGCGATGAACCCACTCTTTTGGATTTCATGGAATTTAATTGTGATAATTGTCTGTTAATATATTATATTTCCTTGTTGCAATCCATGTTGAATTCTCCTCATGCTTATAATCAAAAGAAAGCTTTTACTAAATATATCATTGATGCTATGATGCAATCTTTTGAAGAAAAGCTTGAATTGGAAGTTTCTATCCGTAGAAAGCTTTATGATGAGTGGGAACCTACTATTAAGATCAAAATTAAAGATTATAAGTGCCATGCTTTGTGTGATTTGGGTGCTAGCGTCTCCACAGTTCCAAAAACTTTATGTGATGTGTTAGGTTTCCATGAATTTGATGATTGTTCTTCAAATTTGCATCTTGAGGATTCCACTATTAAGAAACCTATGGGAAGGATTAATGATGTTATTATTGTTGCAAATAGGAATTATGTGCCCGTAGATTTCATTGTTCTTGATATAGATTGCAATCCTACATGTCCTATTATTCTTGGTAGACCTTTCCTTAGAAAGATTGGTGAAATTATTGATATAAAAGGAAACATTAGATTTCAATTCACATTAAGGAAGAGCCTGGAACACTTTCCTAGAAAGAAAATTAAATTGCCATATGAATATATTATGATAGACTTATGTATTGCATACCAAAGATGACAATACCTAGATCTATTTGTGTTTTTATGCCTAGCTAAGGGCATCAAAAAATAGAGCTTGTTGGGAGGCAACCCAAATTTATTTTTGTTCTTCGCTTTTTGTTCCTGTTTTGCTTTGAACAAATCATCTAGCCTCTGGTTAGATGTGGTTTTGTGTATTAGTTAGTGTTTGTGCCAAGTAAGACCTTTGGGATAGCTTACTGTCATAGTTATTTTGATCCTGCTGAAAAATAGAAACTTTTGCGCCTAGTAAATAATTTCCTGGATTTTATTGAAATGTGCATTTGACCTGATTATTTTTTGCTCTGGATTGGTGCACAAATTTCCCAGCTTTTCTTAAATTTTCAGAATTTTTGGAGTTACAGAAGTATTCGAGAGTTGCATATTGCTACAGACTGTTCTGTTTTTGAAAGATTATGTTTTCTATGTGATGTTTGGTTATTTTGATGAATCTATGGGTAGTATCGCGGGGTATGAACCATGGAAAAGTTGGAATACAGTATATATTACACCAATATAAATAAATAATGAGTTTGCAACAATACCATAAAGTGGTGATTTATTTTCTTATACTAACGGAGCTTATGAGAATTTTTGTTGAGTTTTGTGTTGTGAAGTTTTCAAGTTTTGGGTAAGGATTTGATGGACTATGGAATAAGGAGTGGCAAGAGCCTAATCTTGGGGATGCCCAAGGCACCGCAAGGTAATATTCAAGGAAAATCAAGAGCCTAAGCTTGGAGATGCCCCAGAAGGTATCCCCTCTTTCGTCTTCGTCTGTCGGTAACTTTACTTGAGGCTATATTTTTATTCACCACATGATATGTGTTTTGCTTGGAGCGTCATGTATGATTTGAGTCTTTGATTTTTAGTTTGCCACAATCATCCTTGATGTACACACCTTTTGAGAGAGACATGCATGAATCATGATTTATTAGAATACTCTATGTGCTTCACTTATATCTTTTGACCTAGGCAATATTGCTCTAGTGCTTCAGTTATATCTTTTTAGAGCACGGCGGTGGTTTTATTTTATAGAAATTATGAACTATCATGCCTCACTTATATTATTTTGAGGGTCTCTAAATAGCATGGTAATTTTCTTTGGTTATAAATTTAGTCCTAATATGATAGGCATCCAAGTTGGATATAATAAAAACTTTATGAAGTGCATTGAATACTATGAGAAGTTTGGTTCTTTATGATTGTTTTGAGATATGAAGATGGTGATATTAGAGTGATACTAGTGAGGAGTTTTGAATTTGATAGATACTAGTGTTAAAGTTTGTGATTCCCGTAGCATGCACGTATGGTGAACCATTATGTGATGAAGTCGGTGAATGATTTATTTTTTGATTGTATTCCTTTTGAGTGGTGGTCGGGGACGAGCGATGGTCTTTTCCTACCAATCTATCCCCCTAGGAGCATGCGCGTAGTACTTCATTTCGATAACTAATATATTTTTGCAATAAGTATGTGAGTTCCTTATGACTAATGTTGAGTCCATGGATTATACGCAACCTCTCTTGTGCCGCGACTCTCGCTGGTACCATAAACCCACCATATACCTTCATCAAAACAACCAGCATACCTACCTATTATAGCATTTCCATAGACATTCTGAGATATACTTCCATGCAACTTTTCACCATTCCATTTATTATGACACGGTTCATCATTGTCATATAGCTTTTCATAATCAAGTAGTTGACATCGAATTTGTGGCAAAGCCACCTTTCATAATTATTTCATACATGTCACTCTTGACTCATTGCACATCCCGGTACACCGCAGGAGGCATTAATAAAGAGTCATATTTTGTTCTAAGTATCGAGTTGTAATTATTGAGTTGTAAGTAAATAATAGTGTGATGATCTTCATTATTAGAGCATTGTCCTAGTGAGGAAACGATGATGGATACTATAATTCCCCCACAACTCGGGATGAGACTCCAGACGAAAAAGAAAAAAAATTAAAAAAGGGGCCAAAAATGAGAAAGGCCCAAATAAAATAAAAAAATGAGAGAAAAAGAGAGAAGGGGCAATGTTACTATCCTTTTTACACACTTGTGCTTCAAAGTAGCACTGTGATCTTCATGATAGAGAGTCTCCTATGATATCACTTTCATATACTAGTGTGAATTTTTCATTATAGAACTTGGCTTGTGTATTCCAATGATGGGCTTCCTAAAATTTCCCTAGGTCTACGTGAGCAAGCGAGTTGGATGCACACCCACTTAGTTTTGTTTTTGAACTTTCATAAACTTATAGCTCTAGTGCATCCATAGCATGGCAATCCCTACTCACTCACATTGATATCTATTGATGGGCATCTCCATAGCCCGTTGATACGCCTAGTTGATGTGAGACTATCTCCATCTTTTTGTCTTCTCCACAACCACCATATTATATTCCACCTATAGTGTTATATCCATGGCTCACGCTCATGTATTCTGTGAAAGTTGAAAAAGTTTGAGAACATCAAAAGTATGAAACAATTGCTTGGCTTGTCATCGGGGTTGTGCATGATTTAAATATTTTTTGTGATGAAGACGGAGCATAGCCAGACTATATGATTTTGTAGGGATAGCTTTCTTTGGCCTTGTTATTTTGAGAAGACATAATTGCTTTATTAGTATGCTTGAAGTTTTATCATTTTTATGTCAATATTAAACTTTTTTTTAATCTTACGGATCGGAACATTCATGCCACAATAAAGAAAATTACATGGATCAATATGTTGGGTAGCATTCCACATCATAAATTCTGTTTTTATCATTTACCTACTCGAGGATGAGCAGGAATTAAGCTTGGGGATGCTTGGTACATCTCCAACGTATCTATAATTTTTTATTGTTCCATGCTATTATATTATCTGTTTTGGATGTTTTATATGCATTATTATGCTATTTTATATTACTTTGGGGACTAACCTATTAACCTAGAGCCCAGTGCCAGTTCTTGTTTTCTCCCTGTTTTAGAGTTTCGCACAAAAGGAATACAAAACGGAGTCCAAACGGAATAAAAATTTCGCGATGATCTTTCTTGGACCAGAAGCAAACTAGGAGACTTGGAGATGAAGTCGGAGGAGCCACGAGGTGGCCACAAGGGTGGAGGGCGCACCCCTCGTCTCGTGGGCCCCTCATGGGTCTCATCACCTAATTTCTTCGCCTATATATTCCTATATACCCCAAAACCAACCAGGGCATCCACGAAAACACTTTTCCACCGCTAGAACCTTCAGTACCCGTGAGATCAAATCTAGAGGCCTTTTTTGGCGTCCTGCCAGAGGGGGATTTGATCATGGAGGGCTTCTACATCAACACCATTGCCCTTCTGATGAAGCGTGAGTAGTTTACCTCAGACCTACGGATCCATAGCTAGTAGCTAGGTGGCTTCTTCTCTCTCTTTGATTGTCAATACCATGTTCTCCTCGATGTTCTTGGGGAACTATTCGATGTAATACCTTTTTGCGGTGTGTTTGCCGAGATCCGATGAATTGTGGATTTACGATCAGCTTATCTATGAATATTATTTGAATCTTCTCTGAATTCTTATATGCATGATTTGATGTCTTTGCAAGTCTCTTTGAATTATCAGTTTGGTTTGGCCAACTAGATTGGTTTTTCTTGCAATGGGAGAAGTGCTTAGCTTTGGGCTTAATCTTGCGGTGTCGTTTCCTAGTGATAGTAGGGGCAGCAAGGCACGCATTGTATTGTTGCTATTGATTATAAAAAGATGGGGTTTTCATCATATTGCTTGAGTTAATTCCTATACATCATGTCATCTTGCTTAATGCGTTACTCCGTTCTTTATGAACTAAATACTCTAGATGCCTACTAGATAGCGGTCAATGTGTGGAGTAATAGTAGTAGATGCAGGCAGGAGTCGGTCTATTTGACACGGACATGATGCCTATATTCATGATCATTGCCTTAGATATCGTCATAACTTGTGCTTTTATATCAATTTGCTCGGCAGTAATTTGTTCACCCAACGTATTATTTTCTATGTTGAGATAAGCCTCTAGTGAAACATGTGGCCCCCGGGTCTCTTTTCCATCATATAAGTTTCCGATCTACAATTTTAGTTCCCGATCTACTATTCTTGCAATCTTTTACTTTCCAATCTATAAACCAAAAATACCAAAAATATTTACATTATCGTTTATCTATCTCTATTAGATCTCACTTTTGCAAGTAATCGTGAAGGGATTGACAACCCCTTTATCGTGTTCGGTGCAAGTTTGTTTGATTGTTTGTGCAAGTACGCGGTGATTTGTGCATGTCTCCTACTGGATTGATACCTTGGTTCTCAAACTGAGGGAAATACTTCTCTCTACTTTGGTGCATCACCCTTTCCTCTTCAAGGGAAAATTGAACGCAACCTCAAGAATTAGCAGCCCTCCTTGCCCGAAATCGCTCACGCCCATTATTTCAAAACACGCCCTCTTTGCCCGAAATCGCTCGTGCCCACTATCTGGGAGAAGAAAAGTGACTCCACTATCCCCGACCTTCAAGACACAGACCCAAGCCTAGAAGCCTAAAGTCAGGTGTAGAAATGTAACTTCCGCTTCACATTTCAGACAAATGCGTCTGTAACACATGGTTCCACCTTCCAATTCCCCATTCATACATTGTGGGCACCAAATCACCTTCTACCCAGCTGCGAAACCTCAGCCCCTCCTCTATGAAGTCCCCCACCACACCAAATTCGCCGTTGGCTTCCTCCCCAATGCCGGAGCCACTGTCCGTTCGCCATCATGCACTGGTTCATGTGCCTCTTACTCCATGATGCCGGAGTTGCCTCAACGACGAGAGCCTGAACCGTACCGGAGCTGATTCACCCGCGCTATTGTGCATGGCGCCGGTGCGACTCCAACTTCGGATGCATCCAGGGCCCTGGCGCTGCTTCCTCATTGCTGTCGACCGTCGCGACATATCTGCTTTCCTGCCGCCAGGAGCCACCGCAATCGCGTCGGCCTCACCGACTCGGCAGCTGGAGCTGCCTACTTCATCGAGCCGCAAGATAGGTCGTACAATCATCTTAAATCACATTATTTAGGCATCAACTATCTGAATTTTTATTTAGGGCTAGTCGATTCCCAATGGGAGGCAGCACCCCTCGAGGCGGCGGAGCTCCTAAGGGTGCGGGGGCACAAGTTCGCCGCCGAAGCAGTGGTTACATGGCTATCTAGAGTTGTGTGGGTTGAGGGTACTGCCATCGCCGGATCTGCATGACGGCGAGTATTTGTGGATTTTCCAGGGCGACGCAACCACGGCAATGCGGTCGGGCGGGGAGCATGGTTTTCGTAGGAGGTCCCGCGGCCAGAGACGACGGAGGCAGGCTGCTCTGCCTGTGGTCGCTGGCTCTTCGGGGAAGATTCTGAACAGTGTCAGCCGGGAGGCACAAGAAAGCCATCAAGCCATCCGGAATAGATCGGACAATACCAAAATAAAATAATATCATGTGACCCCAATTTAGTTTTCAGTGAACAGACGTGTGACCACTCTCGTACCTTATTGTTGATCTCTTAGGGTATTTCTTTAGATCAGAGATATGTGTCATTCTTAACATTATGCGTTTTCTGCATCTTTAGCCACACCATCTTCCTTCTCACCGCAGCTGCTTCAACAAGGGAAGCATACACTAGAAGGGAGCTATAGTCCCCACTCAATAGTTTCCTGCATTGAATGTGCATGCTTGACATGGGCAACCAAAACAACTACAGGGCCATCGACAAGTCAGCACATGATGCTCACTCCTATGGATGGCGGCCAGATAGGTTGTACCCTCATCTTACTTGTGTGCAACATTTATGGCTTTGTTATTCATCTAAGCATGGAAAATAGATTATCAGATTTCACTATATATTCATGCTGATCTCTGAAGAGTCTTGTTCAGGAGTTAACAATGTTCCATAGTTTAGATAACAGACTTGCTCTTTAGGTAACGATGTTCCATAGTTATCATCCATCAACCAATGCTATCCCACCGGCTGGTGATTATACAACTTCTAGTATTACCTATTTTGTTCTTTAATACTTTTGTGTGCCATCTAGTTAATCTTGAGTACAAATGATACATATTCTTTAGCTTTGATTTGTGTTCTCCCTTTAGTTTTTTAGACCAGTTGTTGCTAGTTAAGCCTAGTCCTACTATTTCTGTCATCTCCTACAGCCACTCATTACATAAATCTAACTACTAGTTGTCTTCCATGCATGTCATATATAATTGCACACACTGGTATATCCACAAGAACCTCATGGCCAACAAACTTGACATTAATGATACCCAATATGATGGAACATGTAAAGGCAGTTCTTCAGAAGACTTGCAGAAAGATGATGAATCCTATTCACCCCATAAGGTCCTTGCACTAACTTGGCCAGTGATATGGGTACAACATGCATATAATATCCTGGAGTGCATCTACTCTGTTGCAATGCCATGTGATTAGCCTGTTGATCATGCATGTAAATATGTCGTGCCTTCCTGTTTTTCGGTACCTATTCCATTCATGATAACATGCTTTCAAATTCAAGTATTGTCATTCTACTCTGTCGCAATGCCATCTGCTAAGTTTGGACATCATGCTTTTTAATATCTTATGCATTGTTATTCATCAGTATGTACTCCATTTGTCTACCATACCATGCTTTTTTACATTGAAGTGATGTTCTAGTGGTCTGTTGCAATGCCATCTTAGTTTCCCAATCATACACGCATATGTTGCCTTAGTGTTTTTCCTGTATGTATTCCGCTATCATAAAGTTTTACATTCAACTACTGTTTTTTTACTCTCTTGACCTGTCATATCCCTAGCTCTTACATCATACTCCCTTCGTCTGAATTACATGTCGTAGAAATGGATAAAAATAGATGTATATAGAACTGAAATATGCCTAGACATATCCATTTATTTCAGGATGGAGGGAATACATGTCAATATGTTATGTCTTTCTATTCTTCAGTGCCTATTCCATCTCTTTATCATAGCATGTTTTCTAACTAAAGCACCATTCTTCTATATAAGGCATGCAAGGGGAAGACGACTATGTTAGAATCTAAAGAGTTACAAACAAGGTCTTCGCAAAATATCCAAACGCCAGGAGATAGTAAACCAACTCCACTCTTCATAGATACTGCTCCAGCACAAAGAAACCCAACTCCTACTGATAATAAGCAGATTCAAGTGGCCATAGAACTAGTCCGCTCCAGTCGAGCAAAAATATGTCAATTCCATTCTAAAAAGCATGTGCGTATCCTCACATCATGAAATTTTATAGCATTCAGATCATATTTTCTACATGTTTCTTACCGATCCCTCTTTTAGAAAATAAGCTTAAAGGAAAGAATACTTTCTAAACTGGGATCGTGTTTGAGGAAAGTATCTTGCGGGAATTCTTTGTGCTCCAATGCTGATGAAAGTACCTGTTGTATATAACTATATTTTTACATCAGCATGTATTATGTTAATCGACGTGAATCCAACCTTTATCTAACCAAATTTAGTTGTACCAAAATGTATAATTAAAGCCTACAATGTTGACTTTTGTAAGGAAAACTGCCTGGTAGTTTTGCATACTGAGCTGCATGAGTGTACTATCTCATATCATGCACATTACTAAATTGTAGTGTTGTTCTGGTTGGCCAATCATTCATTGTGTCAATGTTGCTTTCCTATCACCTTACTTGGCTGATAATAGTTGTGCCATATTGTGTTAATTTGGTGTAGGCTGGTGTTGTTTGGTTTCCCAAATGTTCATTGTGTCAATGTTGCTTTCCTATTATCTGATCTGACCAATGATAGTAATTCTAGTGTGTTAATTTGGTGCAGGCTGCTGAAGCTAACAAGACAAACTCTGAAAACTATAAGGCAACCCCATTGTTTCTTTACAATAAATCTAGGCCAGGTAATATGGCAATAACTCTTGATTAATATGTTCGGTTCCCCTCCTAATTTATGTTATGATGCAGTGGTCGAGACACTCTCCACTATAAATAATACAAGCCTACCAAAACTGCCATCTGAATCTGTTCAGTTTCCTATGTCTCAAATCCAATGGAAAAAATGTATGTTTGTGAACCAAATATTGGCTGAAGCAATGATTGAAATCATGGAGGAATCAAAGGTGCACATTCTTGCGCAACAACAACTGATCAATGTTTTCAGAGGCAATGTAGCAAAGAAGGAAGAACTTGCTCACATGCTTATGGGCGTCATCCGCGCTGAGGTTGCACATTGTGAGGTTGTAGATCATTAAGTTCTGTTCATTTATTTGCACTGGCATCAATATTTGGTTGCCCAGTAGATGTAATTTCCTGTAATATATGTTGGATGTGCTATGTTTTTCCTTGTATGTCGTACGTTTGCTTAGCATGCCTCGCATTCCAGCTAACTGGTCGCTAAGAAGCCAAAAAAGTAGTGAAATTATTAGTTAGCACGAATAACCATGTGCCCTATATGAAGGATAGCGACCCACTGCCCTTAATGGGCTTCCCTAATGGGCTCGCAGGGGCCAAAATTCTCATAGGCCTTTGATTGATCGGTTTTGGTCCTGTCCACAGTTGCTTGTCGTAATGGGCTCAAATTATAGCTGGGCCACAATCGATGTTATCTAATTGGGCCTACAGACATGTTCAAACTTTAGCGGGCCCATTAAGTTGATGGGTCGTAACCAGGCTGAAAGTTCTATTGGGCCGCTATAATTGAAACGAGCCAATAGTTAATGCTTGGGCCTGTTACCTCCCGAGTCATTAACAGGCCGACATCGAAGCGGGCAATAAGTGGGCCCATTCGATTTCACAGGCCGTTAACAGGCCGATACTAAGGTCGAGCTACATGTGGCCCAAATGTATTGTGGGCATTTAGCAGGCCTAAATAGACAACAGGCTCGTACCGGACCATGAAGATCATGGGCCTCTAAGAGGCCGAAAATCGGATCAGACTGTATATGGCCCAACTGTGTTCTGGGCCTTTAGCAGGCCGAAAGAGAAACTAGGCTGGTATTGGACCATGAAGAGCATGGGCCGTTAAGAGGCCGAAACTAAGGTCCGTCGGCAAATGGCCCAACTCATTTATGGGTCGTTAACAGGTTGAAAGACACACTAGACTGGAAATTGGCCCAACACTTAAATGGGTCACTAAAAGGCCGAAAGACGTACATCCTAAAAATTGGCCCATCCCTTGAATGGGCCGTTAACAGGCTGAAACCACATCGGGCCGATATTGAGCCCAAATATATAACGGGTTGTTAACGGGCTCAAACTAACGATGGGCTGCAATGGTGTCAAATAGTTAATGGGTCATTGACGGGCCGAATTGGTACATCTCATATGGTCCATGGGCTTAAATGGAGAAGACACAAGTAGGCCCTATATGGGCCGGTTTGCTAATTTTGACTGGGCCGGCCTCTCTCGCCTAAATGGGCCACTATTGGGCCTTGCCACTTGCCAACATATCATAGGCGCCTCTTGTATAATGAGTGGGTAACATCTGTTCCAATGCCGAGCTGACACGTGGATCCTCTAGCGAATGAGAATTTTACACGTGGAAAGTCCCCATTGGTCGGGGTTGTTAACAGGTTATCGAATCCAAACCGGAACCCGAAAGCTTAACAGTGACCCATTACAATGGATGCCACATGTTGGTTACCCTTTATGAAAACACTTCCATGACGTGCCATTTATCATCATGGAAGTGGACACTTCTGTGATGATAATTTTGGTATTGTCATGGAACACTTCTACGACAGCACATGTATGACTATCTTGATTCTATCAAAAATCGTCATGGAGGTACATGCAAGACAGAAAATGTGACCTAGTGTGACAAACATGTATCATCATAGAAGTGGTTTTTGTTTGTAGTGTGGGAAGCAGAGCGCGATGCCGTACAACTCCTGGATGAGACAAAAGGAGCGTCATTGTGCTCTTGCCTCCTTGGACCAATCACGATGGCGGTCTGACACGGTTGGGGCTGAACTTGGTGGCCAACCTCCTGATTAGCCAGCGTGATCATGCTCGCTAGAAGGATGAGGTATCTAGGTAGCCCCTATGGCCCCAGCTCCTGCTCCAATACTCGTGGGGGCGACGGTCGCACTTCCCGCGGTGATCGTGCCGCTCATGGTGTCCACTCCACTCGCATGGCTGCGGTGCCTGTGACGCCTGCAGCCGCAGGTGAAGGGGCCTTCAAAGTGAAAGGGTGCACCGCGCACCGCTCTTCTTCTTGGGATCCATTGACGATGTAGAAGACGATGAAGGTCGACGTGCTGGCTGTTGTCTCAGATTCGCACAAGCTAGACCCCTACCTAGCACACTAAAGATGTCATGGAGGAGCACGATCATGTATGGGGTAGGTTTGCCCCTTTCTGGTTTGGCAGGTTTCGATCACATTGCACAAAGAGCAGAGGCAGAAGGGCAGTGCAGCGAGGGACAACTCTCTTTTACCCAGGTGCAGGTCCCTTAGCAGCGTAAAACCCTACCCCTGCTTTCCTGGAATGTATTGGAGGAACACAAAGACACAGAGCGCTCAAGCCCGACAAGGATGCCTCGGGGAAAGCAGCTACACGCGTACAACTATTGAGGCATCAAAAAACTGAACCCGTTGCTAGGTTTCCTCAGGCCTCCTTTTATAACCTAAGGAGCGACCACAGTGGCAAAACAGTCATTATGGCATGATTAGATAGCTAATAGTGCTATCATACCTAACTTTGGCAGTTAAGACAAAGTTCATTAAATGCAATGCTAGGTGTCCTATGGAGAGGTAGCCCCGACAAGGTTTCTCCACCGCTTGCCTAACTACCTCTTATCTGCACAACAGCCTCTGGGATGGGTGTCATTAAAGGTAACTGTTTCTCCTGCTGGTTGCCATGTGCTGGACGAGATTCACCTAGATGCTCGAGAGCTCGACACCACACAGATTAGTGACTCTGTGTGATAAGGTGGAGAGGTGGTGTCTACGCGGAGGTCTACCAGCATGGAGCCTGCCGGGATCTTGTCTTGTGTTCTTGTTTTGGTCCTGGCGGCCCCGGGTACCGTGCCGCGGTGGCTTGGACTAGTCCCCGGGTGCAGTCTCGACCACGCCGGCCCTGTTAGCCCGGCAAGGGAGGCTTTTCTGGGAACCTTCTGGTCAGTTTGATCTTCTTAATGTGCTCCTTTACCTCACGAAAAGCGGTTTCTCTGGCTTATCCTATGTCAAGCATTGATACTTGATGTATGATTTGTTGCACGCCGGTGCACAAGTCCAGGCGGTAAACACAAATGTTTGTTGCACCGACAGGAGCCCCCGGGCCTGGTCCATACATGTCTCCAGACATCGTTCGAGTAGGCCCATCAAATGCATAGGCATAGTTATTAGCCTTGCCGGGGCTGGTGCTGTGTTTTTGAGATCTTCTTTGATTCTTCAATAATCTGGTCTTGAGTCAGCCCCCAAGCTTCTCATGGTATCTTCAACACTTAGATAGCGTACATCGTTCATGTTGTAAACCAACGGCGCCCAGGTCTACGGGAACCCATCAGGGCGCCCGCGTGTGAATCTGGGTTACTGCCATTTTATCTTTAGCTCACCCACTACACCTATCGTTTCCGCCACGTGCGTCGCATGCATTGCGCAGTGTCTTTAGTGGATGCGCAGGGTGAGGGAACGTGGGCCTTGGCAGAATACACAACACTTGGGATTAGTGTAGTGGGGCGGCTGATGAATCTGGACACCGTCCAGGGACGCGGAGGGCTGGATTAGGGGAGAGGGGCAGTTGCTCCAGAATAGTGGAGAGCCAGCTCCCCCTCGCTCCCGCTATAAAAGAAGGCGTGGGGGAGTGGTGATGCTAATACCATTCCTCCCTTCTCAAACTTTATGGCTACTTCCACCATGGAGAGAGGAAGAGGTCGTAATCGTGCTTTGACCGTAGCGATGAGAGCTTCTCTTCGACACCCGACTCCTATATCCACTGCTGCTGCAGAGGCTGGATCCAGCGCATGAGGTGGAGTTGCAGGGCGCGTTTGGGGTCGAGGCAGTGCCTGCGGTCGAGGTGGATAGAGCGGCACACTCGTTGCATCTCCTGCAACTTCTCCAACAGCGCCAAAAGGCCACGTGGGTGACACGGTGCTGGAGTTCATCAACAAGCCATGTGATCCTCTGCACAGCCACCTGTGGCTCCCTTGCCCCTTCGCCAGGGTGGTGGAGGTCGAGCAGTTGCTTGCGATGCGGCTGCACATGAGCAGCTACTGTAATGGCGTTATGTGGGTCAACGTCGAGTTCCCCGCTCCTCGCATCATACTTCTCAAGCGGGGTTAGTAGACCTTCGCCCGCGCCCACTACCTTGCGGAAGGACACATCCTCTGCTTCAAGTTGGTGGAGTCCGATATGCTCTCCATCAAGGTCTTTGGGCACTCAGGTGCTCGCCTTGGGTGTTGCATGGAAAGCTCGAGCGACAACAAAAGCTCCTCCACGAGCGACAGCTACGAGGAGGACACTGGCGGCAAAGATGGCAACGGAGAGTCCCCAGTCGTCAAGCATGAAGACGATGTCTCGGACTCCGGCAGAATGTCGGCCGCACCATCATCGTCAGCTAGACGCCAGCAGCACCATCATCTGTAGCTGGACCCCGATAGAGCGATTTGCCGGGGGTGCTTGACCTGGACGTCATGCTTCCTCCAGCTGGACCCCGGCAGGCTCGTGGACTCTGGCTTCATCTTCCCTGACGATGTCCCTGCTGAGCTGCGTCCCTCAGGTACTGGCGGCGGTGACTAAGGCATTGCCTAGCCGCTCTGTCTGTCTCTGGCCTCTTTTTCCTTGCTGGGGAGGCACCCTCCCGATCTTGTCAGACCGCATCCCGCTGGTCCTGACGGGGTCAAGATGGCCTTCTGCCCAGGCGCTCCTTCTGCCCTCTTTCCTTCTCAATGTAACTCCTAGGAGGATAGGGACAATAAAGGCATGATGGAGAACTTATCTTGTGAAATCAAAAAATGTAGGCATTCGCCAAATTTGAAATAAATTTATGTAATCCTTCATCCATGTGGATACTCGTATGATTTGTACTTGTTTGTCCCATGATATTTCGAAAAAGAACTTGTCGGATACTTCTACATGTATTTAGACACGCCAAAGGACAAGCCCGCAATACCCTTTCATGAGCAAAGTTTTCGGCAAAGCCTCTTGCCAGCCTTTAACGCAGATGCTATCAAACCACATTTAGTGAGCTTGAAAATGGGTTAGGAGCACAAATAAAGGCTGGTCCCTTACCAATCTCTCCAAACGCAGCTACAACTAACATTGTTGAGTGGAGTCAAATCAAGGACAGGAGCGCGAATGGTAGATGCAGCAAGGTTTCCTCGCATGCAAGTTTCTCATACATAAGTATTACATGGAGTGATGGGGAGTTACAGAAAAGTGAACTTATCGCTCTTTGTTGTGCTTCTTATCGTTTTACATAAGAAAGGGTTGCCAGGGACTGAATGCATGGGCTGGCTTGCTTCTATCCTCATCCTGGGGAAATTGCTCGTGAGGAACCCTTCTGTATTTACCGAGGAGAGAGAGAGAGAGAGAGAGAGAGAGAGAGAGAGATAAGGATAGCACAAGGCCCTTTACGACATTTCAGTCATCTTATCCGAAAACTAGTGTAATCACATTCAGATCATACTTAAGCAAACAACAAATCATGCATGCAAGTTTTGTGAAAACATTTTATTTTATTCAGCTATGCACAGGGCCTGCGGCCGGCTTTGTACGAAGGGTTACAAGTCTCGGAGACTATGCTTGTACAAAACAGGCTGCCGGGACAAGGCCCGGCAACAGGGCCTTACGGGTAGAACTTGCATTGGGATGGCATCCTTGGTCTCCAAACGGACTGCGCCAGGTCTGGTGACACGTACTACCTCGTAAGGGCCTTCCCACTTTGGCATCAACTTGTTTGACCCTTCGCAGACTGAACACGCCTAAGGACAAGGTCGCCTTCCTCAAGGCTCCGGGCATGAACCCTACGGCTGTGAGAGCGGCGTAGGGCTTGCTGGTAACGTGCAGCACGCACAGCTTCCTAGAGACGATTCTCCTCGAGGAGAGTGGCATCATCATGCCCTAGCTGCTCTTGCGCTACTTCATCATAGGCAAGTACTCAACGTGACCCGTACGTGAGTTTTGTGCGGAGCACTGCTTCTGCACCATATATTAGGGAGAAGGGGTCTGGCCAGTACCTCGATTTGGTGTTGTTCTAATTAACCAAAGAACCACCGGAATCTCATCAAGCCATTGCCTGCCGCATTTTTGTAACTTGTCAAAGGTTTTTTTCTTGAGGTCGTGCAACACTTCATCGTTCATCCTTTTAGCCCGTCCGTTGCTCCTTGGATGGGCGAAGGAGGCAAAATATACCTTACTCCCAAGGCTCTGGATGTACTGCATGAAGGTGCGCTCATGAATTGAGTGCCATTATCGGTGATCACCCTGTTGGGTACTCCAAAACGACACACCAATCCTTTAAAGAACTGGACAGTTAATCGCGTTGTCACCTTCCTCACTGGCTCTACCTCGAGCCACATTGTAAACTTGTCGATTGCTACACACAAGAATTCAAAGACCCTAGAAACGCGGGGAAAGGGGCCCAAGATGTCGAACACCCAAACCACGACAGGCCAGGATAAAGGGATTGTTTGTAGGGCCTATAAGGTTGATGAATGTTCTTGGAATCAAATGACACGCTTCACACTTAATGACAAGCTCAGTTGCATCCTGGAGGGCGGTGGGCCAATAGAAACCTTGTCGGAAAACTTTCTCAACAAGTGCTCTTGATCCTCGGTGCGAGCCACACACACCCTCCGTTTACCTCTGCCAATAGCACTAGTCCATCTTCCCGGCTCATTTTAACATCACACCATTGGGCCTCTTTCTATACAGAGTGTCATCCACAAACGGATATATACTCGACTGGTGGGACACCTTTTCAGATTCCTCTGAGTCATCGGGAAGTTCTCTTGTTTGCAGGAATTAGACTATGTGTTGCACCCATGTCGGAGCCTGTGGCTCGACAACAAGTACTAAAGGTGGTTCCTCTGTCGTGGGAGCGCTAACCTCGACAGCGAGAACTTAGGGTTCTGCTAGAGGATGCAGCTCACCAGCCAACATAAGGTTCCCCCCGGCAGCCTTCTCACCAGTGGCTCTAGGGACCTCTGCGAGGAAATGTCTATCAGTGCTTAGTTTTCTTCTCTTTCGGGCCAATGTTGATGGAGAGACTAATGGTCGAGTCAGGTGGAGCAAAAAAGTTCCTGGTTCCACAGGGAGCTTCTGGGCGGCACACATGGATAGGTGATCTGCAACGCCATTCTCCGCACGAGGTACGTGTTCCGTTTGCAACCCATCAAACTACCCTTCCAACTTTCTCACTTCTTCCACATATCCCTCCATCAGCAGGCTCTGGTAATCCTTATTCACTTGTTTCACAACAAGCTGAGAATCACCACGAATGATTAGCTTCTTTATCCCCAATTCTATTGCAATCCTTAGGCCGGCAAGGAGCCCCTCGTACTCTGCCGTGTTATTTGTAGCATCCTCCCTAGGGAAGTGCATCTAGATGACATACTTGAGGTGCTCTCCGGTGGGGGCGACAAACAGCACTCGAGCCATGACGCCTTGCAGCGAGAAAGCACCATCAAAGTACATGATCCACTACTTAGGGGCCTCCTTGTAGGGGAGGGCTGTTTCTGGCACCTCTTCGTTTGGCGTTGGTGTCCATTCTGGAATGAATTCTGCCAGTGATTTCAAACTTCAAAACAAAACTTGACAGTTCCAGTGCCCATTCCACTACCCCGTCGGTAGCCTCGGGATTCCTCAGAATGTGTTGCAATGGGACGCGGGTGACAACTATGCTCTCATGAGCTTGGAAGTAATGGCGAAGTTTCCTCGAGGCCATGAGGAGGCCGAAGATCAACTTTTGCACCCCTAGAGTACCTTGACCTAGCCCCCTGTAGGAGGAAGCTGACAAAGTAAACTAGTCGTTGCACCATTTTCTTCCTTGCTAACACCTTCTTATTATCAGCATCTACTTGTGTCCCACCTTCCTTGTCAATGCCAGGCCCTGCCTCTGTAGCTTCCGCCTCTGTAGCTTCCGCCTCTTTGTTACCCACTTCCCTTTGTGCAACCAACGCAACACTAACCACTTGATTTGTTGCTGCTAAGTACAGTAGCAGCGGCTCTTATAATCTAGGCGCGACCAGGGTTGGTGCAGAGGAAAGGTAGGTTTTTAAATCCTGCAGTGCAGCCTCTGCCTCCGGGGTCCATTCATTGGTCTTTCTTTCTTCAAGATTTTGAAGAACGGTGAGGCGCACTCAGGGGACTTCAAAATGAACCTGCTCAGCACAACAACGCAGCCAACCAGATGCCTCACATCCTTGATGGCTTCCGGGGCTTGGATCTGATCTACTGCTTTGATCTTGTCAGGGTTGTCTTCTATCCCTCGCTGAGACACAAAAAATCAAAGGAGCTTGTCGGACGGAATGCCGAACACGCACTTCTCGGGGTTGAGCTTCAAGTTGAGCTTACACAAATTTGCAAAGGTTTCTTCTAGATCCTTGATAAGTGTGGATTTGTCTCTGGTCTTGACCACTATATCTTCCATATAGGCTTCTATGTTCTGGTGTAGCTGGGGTACAAAACAAATGTGCACAACCCTTGCGAACGTAGAACCGGCGCTTTTTAGCCTGAAATGCATACGTAAAAAGTAGTATTTGCCACATGGGGTTATAAACACGGTTTACTCTTTGTATTCTTTGGCCATGAAGATCTGGTTGTAGTCGGAGTATGCATCAAGGAAAGAGAGCAAATCACATCCTAAAGTGGAATTGATGATCTGATCGATGCGCGGCAAGGGAAAATGATCCATTGGACATGCTTTGTTCAAGTCAATGTAGTCAATACAAGCCTCCACTTTCCATTTGCCTTCTGCACCAGCACTGGATATGCTAACTGAGTTGGGTGCAACACTCCCCTGACCAAACATGCTAGTTCTAGTTTCATGATTTCTTCAGTGATGAACTGCTACCGCTCCAAGGCCTGCTTTCTGACCTACTGCTTGACGGGACGGCGTGAGGGCAGACAACAAGGTGGTGCTCGATTACCTCCCTAGGAACACCAGCGATGTCAGGTGGTTTCCATGCAAACACATCGACATTAGGCGCGGGAAGGCAATGGTCGCGCTTTCCAATTTGTCATCAAGGGTGGCACTAATGGTGAAGGTACCATCAGTGCCATCCTGCCTCGCCAGAACCTTCTTCGTTGCAGAGGGAGCAGCCTTGGGTTTCTTGCTAGCTGATCCTTCTGGCATGTTGCTGTCGGGCGCAGCGCACTCCGAGGAGGCATGCTTCTCGGGGTCCTTGTTGGTGTCCTTGCTAGTTTACTTACCCTTCTTTCCTTCCTTGGAAGGACTCGAGGCCTCGATGGCCTCTGCTGCTACCTCATCACTGTACATCTTGTCATTCATATAACTACATCCTTCTTATCTGACGGGATGGAAATGACTCCTATTGGCCCTGGCATCTTCAAGGTATTATATGTGTAATAGGACTCTGCCATGAACTTGGCCAAAGTTGGACGACCAAGAGTACCGTTGAATGGCAGGGGAAGCTTAACACATCAAACACAACTTTCCCAGTCCCGTAGTTCAGTTCCTCGCCAAACGTCACCAGCAACATGATCTTTCCCTTAGGTTGGCTTCTTCCTTGGCTGATCCCTTGTAATGTGCCAGTTCTTTTGAGGTCCTCCTCAGGAATTTGGAGTTTCTTAATCACGTCAAGAGAAATCAAATTCACCCCGCTATCAGCCAACATCTTTGTGACCTTGAGGTTACAGATTGTTGGTGAAACCAACAATGGCAAGCATCCGACCGCAATGGTGCGATCTGGATGGTCCTCAACATCAAAGATGATGGGCGTGCGGGACCATTTGAGTGGTTCCCAAGCGCTTGTTGCCGGCTCTGCCACATTGACCTCACGCCCCCACTGCTCAAGTTGGGGTGAGAGGAGTGCAAACATGCCCCGTCAATGCACATTGCCTCGGTAGCCTTCTGAAAATCCTGTTCATTGGACTCATCATCGTCCTCTTCTTCATTGTCATCCTCTTCTACCTTTTTCTCACGGCCCCTAGTGGGCTTTTACTTCTACTGATTGGTCTTGGTGCGATGACCACCCCGACCGCCACGGACTTTCCCGCCAACGCCATCATGGCCTTTCTTCTTATCATGCTTTTCATATTCAGCCTTCTGCCTTTCAACAAGCTGCTCAACTTGTCTACATTCTTGGAGATCCCGACCATTGGTTCGATGGATCTTGCAGTATGGCCTGTCGGATTTGCAAGTTTTCTCAGATGACGCAGACACCCGGCAATCAACGCATGTAGCAGCTTCCTTGCCGGGTGTCTCAGTCTTTGCTTTCTTAACGGCACTTAGATTGCTAGAGCTCTCAATGGCCATCACTGCTTTTCCTTTACGCTTCTTTTTGCGTGTTCTGTTCTTCTTCCTTGGGGCGGTGGCATCATCATCATCCTCTGAATGGACTTCAACACCAATCTCATCCCTCGGAAGTTTCCTTGCCTCCTCAGCACGAGCACACTTGTCCGCCAACTTATAAAGTTCGTTGACGGTCTTTGGTAGATGAACATTCATCTTGGCACGCATCCTCCAATTGCGCACATCCATGTGGAATGCAGTGATCACTTCCGTTGGATGTATCTTCGGGATATTGTGGTGTACTCGAATGAATCTTTGCAAATACTTCCACAAGCTCTCTCCCTCCTTTCGCAAGAGAGCATGTAGGTCACTGGGTTGTCCGGGCTCTTGATGGCCGCCTGTAAAGGCGCCAACGAACTCGTTGCATAAGTGTGTCCATGAGGAGATGGAATCCTAAGGCAAGTGCATCAGCTAAGATCTCATATTGGGCTTGAGTGCCAATGGAAAGAAGTTGATGAGCACTTTTTCATCCCTTCCCCCGGCAGCTTTGACGGTGATCGTATAGATGCCCAAAAACTTTGTCTGGTTCAATTTTCTGTCCTATTTCTCCAATAGGTCAGGCTTGAAGGTGCGGGACGATGGCCAACGGACTTGCCGCAACTCGCGAGTGAAGGCGGGTCACCCTACCTCGTAAGGCAAGTACCCACCAGCACTGGGCACTGGTTCGTGAACATCTGGGCCATTATGCCTATCTAATTGACGGCATGCCTCGCTGTGTCGCTCGATGGTGACGCAGACATCTTCCTTCCTCCTGTCCTTTAACGCTTGGCGCTGATCTTGATAAGCATGAGGGTCGGACGAGACCATTGACATCTCGTTAGGCTCATCGACACACTGGGTTTGCTGGGCCCACCGTGGCCGCCCCTGGGAGCGTTGCCGCGGAGTGGACTGCACCGTGCGTGTAGTCCTCTCTATGTGGCCACCAGCATGGGCTGCCGGTGTCATCTGCGGGTGTCGTGAAGGTTCCGCACGCTATGACTTGTTGGCTTCAGCAAACCCGATTAGGCTTTGGATGGTGGCTCTCCACTCATCCATCTTGTCTGCTACTGGAGGAAAGTTCAGCAGTAACTGAGCCCATACCATTGCTTCTGACACCGTCCCCAGCATGGTGTGGGAAGCAGAGCCCAACGCTTCTCGACTCCTGGACGAGTCAGAAGGAGTGTCGTTGTGCTCTTGCCACCTTGGACCAATCATGATGGCGGTATGACGTGGTTCGGGCTGAGCTTGGTGTCCAAGCTCCTGATTAGTTTGGCCCTTTCCATGTGGACATGATCGTTGTGGTTCGACGGTGCCACTCGGGGTCTTGTCATGATCCCCCTGCATGGGACGGAGGGTGTGTCTTGACGTTGCCCCCCTGGTCGGCGCGGCCAATGGATCCAGGCTTGAGCAAGAGTGGGTGTCACCACTATGCTAATTGCGCTCACTGGTGCGACGGGGAGGCGGAAGTTGGTAGTCCCCTTGACCTACACAAGCGTGAGCATGCCCGAGTGGCCCCAGTTCCTGCTCCAACTGTGGTGGGGCGACTGTCGCACTGCCCGCGGTGATCGCGCCACTCATGTTGCCCACTCCACCCGTTGTGGTTGCGTTGCCCGTGGCACCCGCACTGTGGGTGAAGGGGCCTTCGAAGCAGAAGGGTGCACCACTCTTCTTCTTGGGAGCCATTGACGATGTAGAAGATGATGAAGGTCGACGGTCTAGCTGTTGTCTTAGATTCGCACAAGCGAGACCCCCTACCTGGCGTGCCAACGATGTCGTGGAGGAGCACGATCGCCTATGGGGTAGGGTTGCCCCTTTCTGGTTTGGTGGGGGACGATCACATTTCAAAAAGAGCAGAGGCAGCAGGGCAGTGCGGCGAGGGACAACTCTCTTTTACCCAGGTTCGGGCCCCTTAGCAGCGTAAAACCCTACTCCTCCTTTGGTGGATTGATTTGGAGGAACACGAAGACATGAAGTGGTCAAGCCCGACAAGGATGCCTCGGGGAGAGCAGCTACATGCGTACAAGTGTTGAGGGATGAAAAATTTGAACCCCTTGCTAGGTTGCCTCGGGCCTTCTTTTATAGCTTAAGGGGCGACCATAGTGGCAAAACAGCCATTATAGCATGATTAGATAGTCAACAGTGTTATCATACCTAACTCTGGCAGTTAAGACAAAGTGCATTTAATGCACTGCTAGTTGTCATATGGATATGTAGCCCTGGCAAGGTTTCTCCAGCGCTTGCCTAACTACCTCTTATCTGCATAACACGCCTCTTGGACGGTGTCATTAAAGGTAATTTCTTCTCCCGCAGGTTGCCACTTGCTCGACAGGATCCACCTAGCCGGTCGAGAGATCAACATCGCACTAATTAGTGACTGGTGTGTGATGAAGTAGAGCGGTGACGTCTTGGCGGAGGTCTGTCGGCACGGAGCCTGCCGGGCTCTTCTCTTGTGGTCTTGTTTTGGTCCTGGCGGACCTGGGTACCTTGTCGGGGCGGCTTGGACTCATCCCCAGGCGCAGTATCAACCCCGCCGGCCTTGTTAGCCCGGCAAGGGAGGCTTTTCTCCGAACCTTCTTGTCGGTTTGATCTTCCTAATGCCCTCATTTACCTCATGAAGAGCAGGTTCTCTGGCTTATCCTGTGTCAAGCAAAGATACTTGATGTATGATTCGCCGCAAGCCTGTGCACAAGTCCGAGCGGCAAACACAAATGTTTGTTGCACCGACACTAGGTATATGCTCATTGTTAGACTATGCTCAGCATCAGAAATAGAAACACCATCAGGATTCTCAGAATGTTTTTCTATAACGGGTTCACTAGAAGCATGCAAAGACCTATCTTTATTCTTTTTCTTTTCCTTCTTCCAAGGTGAACTAGGTGCGTCATCATTAATTCTTTGAGTATCTTATTCAATTCTTTTAGGATGACCTTCAACGTATGGAGGATCCTGAGTCATTTTACCACCTCTACTCATTACTCTAACAACATGATCATTAATTTTAATGTTCATTTCATTAAGCAAATCATTTTATGATTTGGAAACTTTTTCTAGCTGAGTTTGACCATATATGAGTGTTTACATAAACGTTTAACATCGTTAGCAATTGTAAACTGTAGGAAATATGCCCTAGAGACAATAATAAAGTTGTTATTTTATATTTCCTTATTTCATGATAAATGTTCATTATTCATGCTAGAATTGTATTAGCCGGAAACTTGATACATGTGTGGATACATAGACAAAATATTGTGTCCCTAGTAAGCCTCTACTAGACTAGCTCGTTGATTAAATATGGTTAAGTTTGCTAACCATAGACATGTTTTGTCATTTGATAAATTGGATCACATCATTAGGAGAATGATGTGATGGACAATACCCATTCATTAGCTTAGCATTATGATCGTTCAGTTTTATTGCTATTGTTTTCTTCATGTCAAATACATATTCCTCCGACTAAGAGATTATGCAACTCCTGGACACCGGAGGAATGCCTTATGTGCTATAAAATGTCACAACATAACTAGGTGATTATAAAGATTCTCTAGAGGTATCTCTAAAGGTGTTTGTTTGGTTGGCATAGATCGATATTAGGATTTGTCACTCCGAGCATCGGAGAGGTATCTCTGGGCCCTCTCAATAATGCACATCATAAGAAGCATTGCAAGCAAAGTTACTAATGAGTTAGTTGCCGGATGATGTATTACAATACGAGTAAAGAGACTTGCCGGTAACGAGATTGAACTAGGTATGAAGATACCAATGATTGAATCTCGGCCAAGTAACATACTGATGACAAAGGGAATAATGTATGTTGTCATAACGACTCGACCTATAAAGATCTTCATAGAATATGTGGGAGCCAATATGAGCATCCAGGTTCCGCTATTGGTTATTGAATGGAGAGGTGTCTCGGTCATGTCTACTTAGTTCTCAAACCCGTAGGGTCCGCACGCTTAACGTTCGATGACGATATTGTATTATATGAGTTATGTGATTCGGTGACTGAATGTTGTTCGGAGTCCCTGATGAGATCACAGACATGAAGATGAGTCTTGAAATGGTCGATAGGTAAAGATTGATATATAGGATGATGGTATTCGGACACCGGAAGTGTTTCAGGAAGCACCGGGTACTTATCGGGTCACTGGAAGGGGTTCCGTGCACCCCCGGCAAAAGATGTGGGCCTTATGGGCCAAGAGGGGAAACACACCAGCCACAAAGGGAATGGTGCGCCCCCCCATATGGGCTGGCCAAATTGTAGAAAGAAAGGGGAAGGAGGAAAGGAAAAAGGGAATAGGATTCCCTCTTCCCCCTCTTCCCTCCTACTCCAAATAGTAATAGGAGAGGGGGTTTGGCTGAATTGGGAGAGTCCTCCCCTCCAACCTATATATATGTGGGGAGTGGGCGCCTAAAATAGAGAACAACAACTGTTAGCTGTGTGCGGCGCCCCCCTCCACACTTTATACCCCTGGTCATATTGTCACGGTGCTTAGGTGAAGCCCTGCGCAGATCATTTCACCATCACCGTCACCACGCCGTCCTACAGACGAAACTCATCTACTTCTTGACACCTTGCTGGATCAAGAGGGCGAGGAACGTCATCGAGCTGAACGTGTGCAGAACTCAGAGGTGTCATACGTTCGGTACTTGATCGACCGGAGCTAGAAGAAGTTTGACTACATCTACCACGTTGTCTAACGCTTCTGCTTTCGGTCTATGAGGGTACGTGGACACATTGTCCCCCTCTCGTTGCTATGCATCTCCTAGATAGATCTTGCATGAGCGTTGATTATTTTTGAACTTGCATGCTATGTTCTCCAACAGTGGCATCCGAGCCAGGTCTATCCGTAGATGATATGCATGAGTACAACACAAAGAGTTGTGGGCGGTGATCATCATACTGCTTACCACCAATGTCTTATTTTGATTGGGCAGCATTGTTGGATGAAGCGGCCCAGACCAACCTTACATGACCACGTTCATGAGACCGGTTCCACCGACAGACATCCAACTAGTTTTTCATAAAGGTGGCTGGCGGGTGTCTGTTTCTCCTACTTTAGTTGAATCGAATTTGACTGTGAGATGTCCTAGTTGAAGGTTAAAATAGAAAACTTGATAAATCACCATTGTGGTTCTTGTGTCGTAGGTAAGAACGGTTCTTGCTAGAAGCCCGTAGCAGCCACGTAAAACTTGCAACAACAAAGTAGAGGACGTCTAACTTGTTTTTGCGGGGCATGCTTGTGATGTGATATGGTAAAGACATGATGTGATATACATTATTGTATGAGATGATCATGTTTTGTAGAAGTTATCGGCAACCGGTAGGAGACTTATGGTAGTCTCTTCATTGTATGTGTGACGCCCGGATAATTAAGCTACAGTAACCATCTACTAATGATGCCATGTCACCTCGATTACTGATGCTAATCTCGCGTTAGTTCAAAACCGGTCCAAAATTCCAATTCAAAATGTGACAAACAAGGAAAGTTTTCAAAAATTGAAACAAAAAATGTTCGGGATGTGCCAATTATTGCATAAGTAATTAAGGAGAGGTAAACACAATTTTAGAAAATGTCTAAAAACTTAAAGTTAAATTAAAACAGTAAAAGAAAATAAATAAAAGAAAAGAAAGAAAGAAAGAGCAAAGAAACCCCCCCAAACCCCCCTGGGCCAACTGGCCCAGCTAGCCAGCTGGCCAGCCCAACCAGCCCATTCGGGTCCGCCCACTCCCCCCCCCCGTTCCCCTGGTTGCCTCCTTCCCCGTG
>NC_041387.1:316103272-316113086 GCF_002162155.2 Triticum dicoccoides | reverse complement strand
CCCGACCGCACCATGAATAGGAGGAACAAGGGCGCGTCCCCATCGCACCACCTTGCCGTCCCCGCCGAGGGGATAAGATCGCCAGCGCCGCGCCTCCTCGGTTCTCCTCCCCACTCCTCCTCGCGCTCCCTCTCGGCCTCTCCCTCTCCCCTCGTTCCCCCACTCGCCCGGTAGCCTCCGCCGCTCACCGCCATCGATCCCGCGCTCTCCGACGACACCGAGCCCCGGCGAGATGTCGCGGAGCTTTGCCGCCCTCCGCTATGTCTCCGGAGCCAAGCCACTAGAGATGACGGGCTCGGCATCGCGCGGATCGAGCTCGTCTCCGTCTTCTTCGTCGTCGGTGACCGCCGTCGTCTTCGTCATCCCCTGCTGCTACTAAACCCACCAAGGGCCTCCGTGTGTGCCGCTCGGTGAGCTCCTCCACCTCCTTCCCCTCTCCATTCGCCCTCGCGCGCCTCCTAGCCAGCTCGCCCGCCGTCGCCCGAGCGCGTTGCCGCCGACGAGCTCGGCGCCATGGCCATGGTCGCCTTCACATGAGGCCGAGCGCCGCATCGTGCTCCTGGGGTTCCTAGGGGCCCGTACGCGCGCGTCCGTTGCTCTCGCCGAGCCCCGTAGCCCGATCCCCGCCAACGCCCATTCCGGCCGTCCGCCGCGCCCGACGCCGTCGTCGTTGCAACCCACCCCCGCTCGAGCTAAGGTCGTAGTTGGGTGCGCCGCTTCTCCCGCGTCCGAACGAGCCTAGCCGCGCCCGATTTGAGTCACCGTAGCGCCGTTACCGTCGACCACCCGTACGCGCCGCCGCCTCTGCTCATCACCGGCGACGATTCCGGCCAAGTCCGGCCGCGCTACCGCCACCACTCGACGCGCGACAATGACCGCGTTCGAAAGCAATTAGAACCGCGCGAAACGGTGCCCCATAGCGAAATTCCGAGCGTCTCCGGCGAGCTCGCCGCCACGGGAGGCCACTGGAGCAACTCCGGCGCCGGCCGCCGACGTGGCACACCTGGGGACACCCCCCTGGGTCACTGCCAGCGGGCCCCGCGGGCCCCTGTTGACTAAGTTGACTCAGTTAACTTTGCTGACTTCGTGTCCCTTGTCAATGACAGGCGGGCCCCGCTCGCTAATTAACTTTAGTGTAATTTAAAATGGTTAATTAACCTATGCAGCCACTGACACCCACGGCCCACCCCCCTTAATTAGCTATGTTTAATTAAAATGAACTCATTTAGCTCTCTGTCTATGACATGTGGGTCCCACTGGACCCATAGGTCATTTTGACCTAGTCAGCGAGTCTGTTGACTGCTGACGTCATCAGCACGTCATGCTGACGTCATATTTCTATTTTTGTTAATTTAGATAATTCCAGAATATTGTTTAAACATTGAAAATTCATAGAAATTAAACCGTAGCTCAGATGAAAATGTTTTCTACATGAAAGTTGCTCAGAACGACGAGACGAATCTGGATACGCAACCCGTTCGTCTGCCACACATCCCTAACCTATCGAACTCGCAACTTTCCCCCTCTGGCTCCTTTGTCCAAAAACGCGAAACACCGGGGATACTTTCCCGGATGTTTCCCCCTTTCGCCAGTATCACCTACTACCGCGTTAGGGCACACCGAACACCGCGTATTGTCTTGTTACGCTTTGTGATGCTTTGATTGCTTTGTTATTTATTGTGTTCCCCCTCCGTTACTTCTTTCCGGTAGACCCCAAGACTGCTGGCGACCCCCAGTTCGACTACGGAGTTGACGAGCCCTCCTTGCAAGAGCAACCAGGCAAGCCCCCCCCCCCTTGATCACCAGATATCGCCTATTCGCCTCTATACTGCTTGCATTAGAGTAGTGTAGCATGTTACTGCTTTTCGTTAATCCTATTCTGATGCATAGCCTGACATTGTTGCTACATCTGTTGATACCTTACCTGCAATCCTAAATGCTTAGTATAGGATGTTAGTTTATCATCATTGGCCCTACATTCTTGTCGGTCTCCCTTGCTATACTATCGGGCCGTGATCACTTGGAAGGTGATCACGGGTATATATTATACATATATACATACTATACAGATGGTGACTAAAGTCGGGTCAGCTCGTTGAGTACCCGCAAGTGATTCTGATGTGGGGGCTGGAAGGACAGGTGGCTTCATCCCGGTAGAGGTGGGCCTGTCTTCCCGATGGCCCCCGACTGTTACTTTGTGGCGGAGCGACAGGTCAGGTTGAGACCACCTATGCGAGAGGTGGGCCTGGCCCTGGTTGCCGTCCGCTGTTACTTCATAATAACACGCTTAACGAGATCTTGGTATTTGATCTGAGTTTGGCCACTGGCCTATACACACTAACCAACTACGCGCGAAAGATATGGGCACTCAACATCGTGGTATCAGCCGAAGCCTTCTTTACGTCAGCGACGGAGCGGCGCGCGCCGGATTGGACCGTATAACGTGACTTCCTTTGTAATGGAGGTTGCTAGGTATACTTCTGGCCGACCTCGCAACGTGCAGGTGTGCAATGGGCGATGGGCCCAGACCCCTGCGCGCATAGGATTTAGACCGACATGTTGACCTCTCTGTTGTGCCTAGGTGGGGCTGCGACGTGTTGATCTTCTGAGGCCGGGCATGACCCAGGAAAGTGTGTTCGGCCAAATGGGATCAAACATGTTGGGTTATGTGGTGCACCCCTGCAGGGAAGTTAATCTATTCGAATAGCCGTGATCTTCGGTAACAGGACGACTTGGAGTTGTACCTTGACCTTATGACAACTAGAACTGGATACTTAATAAAACACACCCTTCCAAGTGCTAGATACAACCCGGTGATCGCTCTCTAACAGGGCGACGAGGACAGGATCGCCGGGTAGGATTATGCTATGCGATGCTACTTGGAGGACTTCAGTCTACTCTCTTCTACATGCTGCAAGATCGAGGCTGCCAGAAGCGTAATCTTCGACAGGATTAGCTATCCCCCTCTTATTCTGGCTTTCTGCAGTTTAGTCCACCGATATGGCCCTTTACACATATACCCATGCATATGTAGTGCAGCTCCTTGCTTGCGAGTACTTTGGATGAGTACTCACGGTTGCTTTTCTCCCTCTTTTCCCCCTTTCCCTTCTACCTGGTTGTCGCAACCAGATGTCAGAGCCCAGGAGCCAGACGCCACCATCGACGACGATTCCTACTACACTGGAGGTGCCTTCTTCTACGTGCAGGCTGCTGTCGACGACCAGGAGTAGTTAGGAGGATCCCAGGCAGGAGGCATGCGCCTCTTTCAATTTGTATCCCAGTTGTGCTAGCCTTCTTAAGGCAAACTTGTTTAACTTATGTCTGTACTCAGATATTGTTGCTTGCGCTGACTCTTCTATGATCAAGCACTTGTATTCGAGCCCTCGAGGCCCCTGGCTTGTAATATGATGCTTGTATGACTTATTTTACTTTTAGAGTTGTGTTGTGATATCTTCCCGTGAGTCCTTGATCTTGATCGTACACATTTGCGTGCATGATTAGTGTACGATTGAATCGGGGGCATCACAAGTTGGTATCAGAGTCGACTGCCTCTAGGAATCCCCCTTTCCAACTCCTTGGCCGAAGTTGAGTCTAGTCATTGCAAAACTTTTACTAACATGGCTATGTGGCTTACGGGCCCACGTCGCCATTTGGGTGGTATTAGGATCTTTTATTCCTCGCCTTTACTCTGGGACTCTGATCTCTCTTCTATTCGGGTTAAATGGTTTTGCTAACTCTAACTCTAGGTTCTCGTAAATACTTTCTCCCGGAGAGCCCCTTCATTCCAGATGATGGCCTGCTTCACCAGAAGATTCCGAAGATACTCTTCGATATTCTCTCGAGACTTTGTGCCCACCACTTTTGCTATTCCTGACCACCAATAAATCCTTATGGATAACTACTTACACTTGCCATTCATATGATCATCCCCCGTTGATCTTGTTATTACAAGATACCCCGAAGTTTTCTCTATTGTTCCGAGAATACTTTGTGCCTACTGCCTTGCAGTTCCTTGTCGCCTGAATACACCTACAAATTAATCCTCACACTTACCGAGGATTTGTTTCTCCCTAGTTGTTCAGGTGTTTCACAAAATTCTTCGACATATTATCCGATTTTTCGAGAATCCTCTGTAGCCTATGGCTCAAGAAATTCTTGTCTGCCTGCATTATGGTTAAATCCAAATGCCTAGCATTATTCATTGACATCCTTTGCACTATCATTTTGAGACCATTGATTCAACATGATGCGGATGTTCGCTATCGTTAGTCGCAATTAGAATTCATCCTTCCGGCTCAGACGTCATTTTTGAACATGAGCTGGTTCTCGACCAATGAATTGCCGTCGGTTGTACCCCTAAGTCTATTCAGCTTATCCATCCTTAATCAAAGCGTCTGCTTCCGATCCTTCGATTTGGAATCATAATTCCTTTGCATTTAAGCTTTGAATTATTCAGATGATTCCATAACCGTTGCACTTGCATTCTTTCCTCTTCTGGTTGAGTACCGATACTCACATCAGATCCTTTGTGGACCATCAAGTCTTTTGTTGGATTGTTATCCGGCAGTGTCCTTCATATTTAATCACCTTGTGAGTTATTTTCCCTGATACACAATACCATTGGTAAATCCTATACTCTGATTTGGCCAACCATGCTCTACTTTCAAGCTGGTGATAATTACTCTCGAAGCTTGTGGTATATGTTTCTAAGATGCCCTGATGGGTTGAACCTATGCCTTTCTTGACCTGTGTGATCCCGAAAGTATTTCAAGGTTCATACTCCTCTGGTAATTCACCAAGTAGGTCTTCGCACTCAAATCACTTTAATAGAGCAATGAATGAAATGTTATGCATTGAAGAAGTGGGAGTTGACCTTGAACTTTGTGTTCATGCCCATGGAAACGATGTAGATCCTATCATGGAAGCTTCTTGAAATAATAACCATTTCCTTAATAAATATCATCTGGTATCTGTGAATTGATCCTTTGCAATCGTGGTTCCGACCATGATCTCCTTTAAATACCATTTCTCGTGCATGTTTAAGCACTTACCTTCTATAGAGCAATACCCCAGTCCAAGCTCTACTTTGGACTGTCGTCGAGTATTACCCCCCTGGTATCTCGAGATTATCTTGGAACTGCATAACTTCTTATGAATTCTTCATCAAGTACTACATTCTCACTGATTACAATTTTTCATGGACTCTGAGTTATTAAACACTCAAAGACACCAATAACTGAACCGAGTCCGCACTATGGTTCAACTACTCTTAGTAATCTTCTTTAAGTACGAGTTTGTACCCGATCAAGCCATTCCTAGCCTGATCGGCTATATCCTTATCGTGCAACTTTTTAACTATGCTACATGGTCCTTATTCCCGGAGCACCACTTTCGACGATGAGCTAAGCTTACATCGATTTTCCTCGTCATAGCATTTCGCCTTGAACAACAAGCTTGATTTTGAGTTTGTGTCGTACTCGTGGTTCCAATAACCTTTCGCTTCGGCATTCCTTTGACTTGATGTCATCGCCGAGCGGTTACACCTTCTTGAAACCTCTCGACACAGTTGCCGGGGTCATCATCAGCATTTTGAATCCTTCCTGTGCATCAATTGAATTCATGATGGTAAGTGCCATCCTCGTCCCTTGGTAATTTGAGTTACCATCGACAACATATTTACCTTCCTTTCATCACAAACTTGTTCTTGTTAAGGATGCAACTTGTGATTCAGTTTGTGTTATGTTCTACCTTGAAGTATTACTGTCCCTTATGTCAAGGATGTTGCAAGGATTACTCCACCTCTTAAGAATTCTGGGTATTGTGATGCCCTCTCGCCATCACCCTTCTTTTTGGTCCTCCTGTTGCTTCTAACCGGAATACCAGTAAATGAACTCTGCCGTGAGACTTCAGTATTCTTAGCAACCTTATTGCTTCGGAGTTAATGGACAATAAATCCAACTTAGTGTGTTGGTTGCTAAATCACCATTCTGGTATTAGTCGTGCATCCCAGCCCATATTTCCGGTGCACCTTTCAACCAACGCTTCAATGTGTATGGTTTCCTTGAGCATACACCATTAAATCTTTTGATCTGACAGTTGTTATCTCCTTGTTCACATAATTTTGGAAATACATCTTTTGGGACTCTCGATGGATTGTCGCTCAGTTCATCAGCCACCCCCTCATCCTCTCCTTGGTTTAATGATGAACTCATGATTCAGAACTTTCTTCCATAGTTCATTCCCCGAGTATCTTGCAATGTCGTTGCGTCAAATTGTGTCGCACCTTTTTCATCTCAGGCATCCTGATTCTGAGGTGTCCTGACACCAATCAAATCTGAATCTCGGTCAGATATGATGGTTGGAACATATTTAAAGAGTTATAACATTGGTCTTTATATGACCCGGTAAGGTGATGTCATGCCTAGCACACCTGGCTCGAGGCCCTATTGTTATAGAATCCTTTTCAGTAAGGCTATCATTTCTTCCATGAGGAAATTGTAAGACTTTCCTATAAGTTGTTTCCGATGGATCCTTTGTGTTTCCAAAGTTTGATCTTCACCTGATGACCATGTCAATGCTATCTCGAATCATGTCTATGGTACTCCGATTTTCAACAAGAACATTTGAAGCCCAATGCTAAATGTTTCTTGCTCAATTATCCAAACACCGTTGCATGGGTAATGTCATAAAATTTCTCTCCCCTTACCTAAAGGGTTTTCTACATTATATCATCTCATGGATATCATGCTCTACTTGTCCTTGGGAAGGATATACCCCTGAAATATGTGTTTAAACACATTTTCCTTTCCATTAATTTGTTTAACCTTCCTTGTGATCCATATGATCTAAGCAGTAACGTTCTTCTGCTTTTGTAAACACCTTGGTGTACAACCGTGTCAATAAGACCCTGTTGCATTTGTCGATAGCATTCCGGTAACCACCGATGGATGAGAACTTTGCCTATTGGTCTGCCTCGTTCAACGAGCATGAAAATAGTTCTCTTCGTCCCTCACCCTTGGTACCAACGATGCAGTCAACATAACTGACTGGCTACCCTCTAACATGCCTTGCTATCATGACCGTGCAAGATGTCACCACCCTTCCTACTTTCAACCCACATGGTGGGCCCATAACCCACAAGTTCCACAGGATCGAAACCTGACTCTCCTGTACACACCCTGTTGTCAAAGTTATTCCTCGAGCTTGACTTCGTATGTAATTCACGGGCTACATGCCTAGTAATCTGTTCTGGTATTAGACGCAATACTCACTCTTGCCGCTCTGAACCCCTTTCTCACTCTAGTTTAAACTTTGAGCAACTATCTATCCGCTGGGAACCTCTTATTGTACCTTCGTACCTTACTCTTGATGTATTTTTATATGTTCAACTCGAGAGATAATCTTGTGCTCATTCATGGGTTAACCCCAAATTGTTTTCCCTCATAAGCATTCTGTCGTAGCCGAGCTGCCCCTTACCTATTCGTAAGTACGTTGGAGATTTCGAAGAAAGGATGACGACTTGATCATGGTGACTTGAAGCAGAGAAATGAAGACAGCAACGAAAGGGATCAACCTCTTTGAAAGGGCAGCCAAGACCGAGAAGACTCGTTAGGTTTTCGCTACCAACACTCCCCCCCCCTTACTCCACCGCTTAAATCTCGGGACGAGATTTCTTGTAGTGGAGGAGAATTGTGATGCCCGGATAATTAAGCTACAGTAACCATCTACTAATGATGCCATGTCACCTCGATTACTGATGCTAATCTCGCGTTAGTTCAAAACCGGTCCAAAATTCCAATTCAAAATGTGACAAACAAAGAAAGTTTTCAAAAATTGAAACAAAAAATGTTCGGGCTGTGCCAATTATTGCATAAGTAATTAAGGTGAGGTAAAGACAATTTTAGAAAATGTCTAAAAACTTAAAGTTGAATTAAAACAGTAAAAGAAAATAAATAAAAGAAAAGAAAGAAAGAAAGAAAGAGCAAAGAAACCCCCCCAAACCCCCCTGGGCCAACTGGCCTAGCTAGCCAGCCGGCCAGCCCAACCAGCCCATTCGGGTCGGCCCACTCCCCCACGTTCCCCTGGTCGCCTCGTTCCCCGCGCCCTGTTCCCCCGACCGCACCATGAACAGGAGGAACAGGGGCGCGTCCCCGTCGCACCACCTCGCCGTCCCCGCCGAGGGGATAAGATCGCCAACGCCGCGCCTCCTCGGTTCTCCTCCCCACTCCACCTCGCGCTCCCTCTCGGCCTCTCCCTCTCCCCTTGTTCCCCCACTCGCCCGGCAGCCTCCGCCGCTCGCTGCCATTGATCCCGCGCTCTCTGACGACACCGAGCCCCGGCGAGATGTCGCGGAGCTTTGCCTCCCTCCGCTGCGTCTCCTGAGCCGAGCCACTGGAGACGACGGGCTCGGCATCGCGCGGATCGAGCTCGTCTCCGTCTTCTTCGTCGTCGATGACCGCCGTCGTCTTCGTCATCCCCTGCTGCTACTAAACCCACCAAGGTCCTCCGTGTGTGCCGCTCGGTGAGCTCCTCCACCTCCTTCCCCTCTCCATTCGCCCTCACGCACCTCCTAGCCAGCTCGCCCGCCATCGCCCGAGCGCGTTGCCTCCGATGAGCTCGGCGCCGTGGCCATGGTCGCCTTCACATGAGGCCGAGCGCCGCATCGTGCTCCTGGGGTTCCCAGGGGCCCGTACGCGCGCGTCCGTTGCTCTTGCCGAGCCCCGTAGCCCGATCCCCGCCAACGCCTGTTCCGGCCGTCCGCCACGCCCGACGCCGTCGTCGTTGCAACCCACCCCCGCTCGAGCTAAGGTCGCAGTTGGGTGAGCCACTTCTCCCGCGTCCGAACGAGCCTAGCCGCGCCCGATTTGAGCCACCGTAGCGCTGTTTCCGTCGACCACCTGTACGCGCCGCCGCCTCTGCTATCGCCGGCGACGATTCCAGCCAAGTCGGGCCGCGCTACCGCCACCACTCGACGCGCGACACCGACCGCATTCGAACGCAATTAGAACCGCGCGAAACTGTGCCCCGTAGAGAAATTCCAAGTATCTTCGGTGAGCTCGCCGCCGCGGGATGCCACTGGAGCAACTCCGGTGCCGGCCGCCGACGTGGCACACCTGGGGACACCCCCCTAGTCACTGCCAGTGGGCCCCGCGGGCCCGTGTTGACTAAGTTGATTCAATTAACTTTGCTGACTAGGCGTCCCTTGTCAATGACAGGCAGGCCCCACTCGCTAATTAACTTTAGTGTAATTTAAAATGGTTAATTAACCTAAGCAGCCACTGACACCCAGGGCCGACCCCCCTTAATTAGCTCTGTTTAATTAAAATGAACTCAATTAGCTCTCTATCTATGACATGTGGGTCCCACTGGACCCATAGGTCATTTTGACCTAGTCAGCGAGTCTGTTGACTGCTGGCATCATCAGCACGTCATGTTGACGTCATATTTCTATTTTTGTTAATTTAGATAATTCCAGAATATTGTTTAAACTTTGAAAATTCATAGAAATTAAACCGTAGCTCAGATGAAAATGTTTTCTACATGAAAGTTGCTCGGAACGACGAGACGAATCTAGATACGCAGCCCGTTCGTCTGCCACACATCCCTAACCTATCAAACTCGCAACTTTCCCCCTCTGGCTCCTTTGTCCGAAAACGCGAAACACCGGGGATACTTTCCCGGATGTTTCCCCCTTTCGCCGGTATCACCTACTACCGCGTTAGGGCACACCGAACACCGCGTATTGTCTTGTTATGCTTTGTGATGCTTTGATTGCTCTGTTATTTATTGTGTTCCCCCTCCGTTACTTCTTTCC
>NC_041387.1:315923362-316102889 GCF_002162155.2 Triticum dicoccoides | reverse complement strand
AGATATCGCCTATTCGCCTCTATACTGCTTGCATTAGAGAAGTGTAGCGTGTTACTGCTTTCCGTTAATCCTATTCTGATGCATAGCCTGACATTGTTGCTACTTCTGTTGATACCTTACCTGCAATCCTAAATGCTTAGTATAGGATGCTAGTTTATCATCATTGGCCCTACATTCTTGTCGGTCTGCCTTGCTATACTATCGGGCCGTGATCACTTGGGAGGTGATCACGGGTATATATTATACATATATACATACTATACAGATGGTGACTAAAGTCGGGTCAGCTCGTTGAGTACCCGCAAGTGATTCTGATGTGGGGGCTGGAAGGACAGGTGGCTCCATCCCGGTAGAGGTTGGTCTGGGTTCCCGATGGCCCCCGACTGTTGCTTTGTGGCGGAGCGACAGGGCAGGTTGAGACCACCTAGGCGAGAGGTGGGCCTGGCCCTGGTCGGCGTCCGCGGTTACTTCATAATAACACGCTTAACGAGATCTTGGTATTTGATCTGAGTCTCGCCACTGGCCTATATGCACTAACCAACTACGCGGGAAAGATATGGGCACTCAACGTCGTGGTATCAGCCGAAGCCTTCTTGATGTCAGCGACGGAGCGGCGCACGCCGGATTGGACCGCGTAACGTGACTTCCTTTGTAATGGAGGTTGCTAGGTCTGCTTCCGGCCGCCCTCGCAACATGCAGGTGCGCAATGGGCGATGGGCCCAGACCCCTGCACGCATAGGATTTAGACCGGCATGTTGACCTCTCTGTTGTGCCTAGGTGGGGCTGCGACGTGTTGATCTTCCGAGGCCGGGCATGACCCAGGAAAGTGTGTCCAGCCAAATGGGATTGAGCGTGTTGGGTTATGTGGTGCACCCCTGCAGGGAAGTTAATCTATTCGAATAGCCGCGATCTTCGGTAACAGGACGACTTGGAGTTGTACCTTGACCTTATGACAACCAGAACCGGATACTTAATAAAACACACCCTTCCAAGTGCCAGATACAACCCGGTGATCGCTCTCTAACAGGGCGATGAGGAGAGGATCGCCGGGTAGGATTATGCTATTTGATGCTACTTGGAGGACTTCAGTCTACTCTCTTCTACATGCTGCAAGACGGAGGCTGCCAGAAGCGTAGTCTTTGACAGGATTAGCTATCCCCCTCTTATTCTGGCATTCTGCAGTTCAGTCCACCAATATGGCCCTTTACACATATACCCATGCATATGTAGTGTAGCTCCTTGCTTGCGAGTACTTTGGATGAGTGCTCACGGTTGCTTTTCTCCCTCTTTTCCCCCTTTCCCTTCTACCTGGTTGACGCAACCAGATGTCGGAGCCCAGGAGCCAGACGCCAGCATCGACGATGATTCCTACTACACTGGAGGTGCCTTCTTCTACGTGCAGGCTACTGTCGACGACCAGCAGTACTTAGGAGGATCCCAGGCGGGAGGCATGCGCCTCTTTCGATTTGTATCCCAGTCGTGCTAGCCTTCATAAGGCAAACTTGTTTAACTTATGTCTGTACTCAGATATTGTTGCTTCCGCTGACTCGTCTATGATCGAGCACTTGTATTCGAGCCCTCGAGGCCCCTGGCTTGTAATATGATGCTTGTATGACTTATTTTACTTTTAGAGTTGTGTTGTGATATCTTCCCGTGAGTCCCTGATCTTGATCGTACACATTTTCGTGCATGATTAGTGTACGATTGAATCGGGGGCGTCACAGTATGAAATGCAAATGCCATGTAATTGCTTTACTTTATCACTAAGTGGTAGCGATAGTTGTAGAAGCAATAGTTGGCAAGACGACCACGATGCAACAATGGAGATCAAGGTGTCAAGCCGGTTACAATGGAGATCATGACGATGCTTTGGAGATGGAGATCAAAAGCACAAGATGATGATGGCCATATCATGTCACATATTTTCATTCCATGTGATGTTTATCTTTATGCATCTTATTTTGCTTAGTTCGGCGGTAGCATTATAAGATGATCCCTTAACTAAAACTAGTAGATATGCCCGTGCGTTGCAATGAGCGAAATGTTTTCACAAAACTTGCTTCATGTGCAAAATCTACTTCACATGCCAATACGCCCCACTTATATCCGACTCAGACAAACGCTGAAATAAGGTTACCCTCATTGTCTATAAGGTGCATATGCGCGTGTATTTCCACGGGTTGCATTATCTCTTTTTGGATCATCTAGTTTTGATGTGAAGAAGCCACCTCAACATCATTTGTGCACTTTCATCAGATGGAAGAATAGTGGTGCATGAAATGGAAGAGGATTTGTAACTGTCGGATGCCACACACACCCCTATATGAATATAGCATTAAAACATATTAGAAAATTAAAAAAAATGAAATTTTGGGATATGAAACCTGGGTGTCCATTGTACACGTGTGTTCAATTTCGTACGGAATGGGTGCCCATAGTAATGGCAGTAAAAAAAATAAAAAAATTGTGTGTGTAGAAAACAAACTGGATGTAACATATGTGCGACCGTAATTCCTACGCCGTGGATACCACAGGCGCCCATTCCCCACAAAAATGAACATGATGTACAATAGGCACCTAGGTTTCATATCCCAAAAGTTTAGAAATTTTTGAAATTTTCTTGATATTTTTTAACACTATTTTCATATAAAGGTGTGTCTATGTGTGGCATCCAGGTGTTCCAATGCATTTCCATGCATGAAAAAGTATTTTAGTGAGAGAAATATAGAGTGTGATTCTTGATATGTTAATACTAATTCATTATAATGACCATGATCCCAATGGACTAATGTCCCTGTGCTTAAGTGACATCCCTGGATCGGTAATGCTGACACACACAATACTCGAGGAGTTATAACAGAGTTCAATCACACACTTATTACATTGAGTCCTCATAAAGAGTATGATTACACAAATAATATGGCTGAAGGCCATTTAAACTAAATAACTGCGGAAGCTTCGAATGTAGATGAGTCCATCAACTCCAGTGGCATAGCTGAGTGCAAGACAATGACCTATCGCACCTTATTCGTCGTCTGAGTAGTCTGCAACATGAGACGTTGCAGCCGTATAGGTCAGTACCTTGAATATGCTGACAGAGTTACACTTTAAAGCAATGAATGCAAGAACTATATCTACATGCAATATTTGGCTGGTGGAGGTTCTAAGTTTATGATTTTGCATAAAGCTAGTTTTTCCCTACAACAAAGGAATAAATTTATTTAAACTACTCCCAAGTTGTTCCAATATTTGAGAAGGTTCCCCCAACTCAAACGCAATTAAACAAGTATCATCATTAACCCAATTCAACTAATTAAAGAGTGATGAGATCAACAATAATATCCAATTCCAGATACTCAAGATGTCCATAACTAGGGACACCGCTAACCATGATTTGTTTTATACACTTTGCAGAGGTTCCGCACTTTCCCCCACAAGACTCGACCGCATCCATGATCACAAGATCGAGACAGTCTTTCTAAGGCATTAACTCTCTACTCCGGGTAGACCAGTACACCTACTTTCCCTCTACATCTGCTAGTCCACCTCTTCGAGAGATCATACAACTTACTCAACTATGCCAGAGCCCATAATGGCTTGTGGCTGCACACGAAAGTTTCTAGTCATGAAATATCATATGATCCCTTTGGCTTGGGTGGCGAACCGAGGTCTAAGAGAGATTCACTACCCATATGCTCATGAGACAAACACAATCAATTCACTTCATTCAATATCAGACAAGGTTCACACAAACGATCTAAGCTGCGATTACAAACTCGATCGATGCTAACTACTTGGAAGAATACTACTAGTTACATGGTGGTCATCTTGAAATTTTGATCAGAGGAAGATTCCATGATATCTGCTCCAGCTTCGTCAACGTAGTTGTCATCAGTGTCATCATTTGCATCACTATCTGTGTCGGTGTCGTCCAAGATGCTATAGTCCTCCAAACGGATCTCCTTTGCTGGTTATCGCTTATGGTTCACCACGGGTAGTCCTAGCTTCCTCTTTAGATCTTCATGCTTCTCGAGTAGTACGGCAATTTCTTCCTCATATCCATCGCGTGTAAACTTGACTTCCTCTTCTAGCTCGTTATTCTTCTTCATCAGCTTCTTGATCTTCTTCATGTTGAAGCACAACTGATTCTCTTGTCGACGAATGTGATCACCCATCTCCTGAATGTATGCTGCAATTGATCCATCCTTCCTGGTACGAATCATCTCCCATTCTTTGTCTCGGCGGCCACATATTTGATAAATGTTGTTTTCCAGCTCCTTGTGATACACCTCACATATGCATCCAAACGTGATATGTGTCGCCATGCTCTTTCCTAAACTCCAGCTTGGTGCATCCAGGTAGAAATCAATAGGCTCCATTGTTGGCGCGAACGTCCTCCCAGGTACCCAGACTTTGATCTTCTAGCGCTCCTCTTCCTGTAAAGTTGCAGAGAAAGTCCCACTGATGCTTTGTAGTCCGATGTTCAGGTACTTAGTGACATGCTTCAAGTGTCGTCCGAAAGGGGTGTCGTCATCCGGCTGACTGAACTTGTTCATGGGGTCCGCCATCTATAGAGTAGAAATAAAGGAGAATTAGAAATGAGCAAAGTAGAGAATTCCTGTGGCTTATTCTAGTCGTCGTGTCCTACAGTTAGCGTGTGCTCTGATACCATCTTGTAGTGACCATGATCCCAATGGACCGAAGTCTCGATGCTTAAGTGTCACCCCTGGATCGGTAATGCTAACACATAGTACTCGAGGAATTATAACAAAGTTCAATCACACACTTATTACATCGAGTCCTTATAAAGAGTATGATTACACAAATAATATGGTTGAAGGCCATCTAAACTAAATAACTGCGGAAGCTTCAAAGGTAAATGAGTCCATCAACTCCAGCGGCATAGCTGAGTGCAAGACAACGACCTATCACACCTTATTCGTCTTCTGAGTAGTCAGCGACATGAGACATTGCAGTCGTATAGGTTAGCACATTGAATATGCTCGCAGAGTTATACTTTAAAGCAATGAATGCAAGAACTATATCTACATGCAATATTTGGCTGGTGGAGGCTCTAAGTTTATGATTTTGCATAAAGCTAGTTTTTCCCTACAAATAAGGAATAAATTTATTTAAACTACTCTCAAGTTGTTCCAATATTTGAGAAGGTTCCCCCAATTCAAATCCCAATTAAACAAGTATCATCATTATCCCAATTCAATTAATTATAGAGTGATGAGATCAACAATAGTATCCAATTCCAGATACTCAAGATGTCCATAACCGGGGACACGGCTAACCATGATTAGTTTTAAACACTCTGTAGAGGTTGCACCCTTTTCCCCACAAGAGTCGACGGCATCCATGATCGGAAGATCGAGACATAGTCTTTCTGAAGCATTAACTCTCTAACCCGGGCAGACCGGTATGCCTACTTTCCCTCCATATCTGCTAGTCCACCTCTTCGAGAGCTCATACAACTTACTCAACTATGCCAGAGCCCATAATGGCTTGTGGCTGCACACAGAAGTTTCTAGTCATGAAATATCATATGATCCATTTGGTCCTGGGTGGCGAACCGAGGAAAAATCACACGGGTACCCTGGGATTTCCCTTAATTTACAACACTGGGTTCCCCAGGTGCCCCAACCAATCCACCCAGATGTGTATTAAAGTTGCCATCTTAATGTTATCCAAGATTAACAACTCTCATAACTTCCATGTGAATAAAGATCCAAACCCCGTCTACGAGGATGGCTAAGCAATAATAAAGCATAACGTATATTCCCGGGGTGATCAAAAGGTATTAGGTTCCTACCTCAAATACTACGACCAATCCACAAGTTCCCAATCCTACTCATGCAAATATTTGAGGAGCAATACTAATGCATAGTAAAAACTGGGTATAGAAGAGTATGATGAAAGTGTAACTTGCCTTGCTGACAATTTGCAAACTCTAGTGATTCTTAGTAACCAGCTTCGCACTCTGGATAATCTAGCGTGGACAAACAGTAGCATACATAAGCAATCACTCAAACAAAATAAACGAGAAAATCGAGAAAAGATCCAAATCAAACACGAAACAAGCAAACGGCTAAACTAAACATAAAACAAAACGTAGCAGAATTATTATCATGTGTATTAGATCTTAACAGTAGGTACACATGATTAGCTACGATTTGCAAAAAGAAACAACTCAAACGGAGATACGAAACTCAAGATACGAACGAAACAAGATTGTTTACTAATCTGAACTAAACTCACATTTTAAAGTTTCAAAATCATTTTCAAGTTGGTTAACTGGAAAGAAGAGATCATAACAAAGATTTAGGCGCTGGTTTCACCTAATTTGGACAAACGATCAAAAAGTTACGCTAGTTTTAAGATCAGGGGCTAAATTGCGATAAAACTTATTCGCCGATAGGTCCCTGGCCGAAAAATAAAACTAAAAGAAAATTCTACCGTGCGAACGTTCGTTAATAGAACTAAACTAATGAAATCCGTTCGCTAACCAATCTAAACGAATGAACGTTCATTATTTAAACTACCTAATAAAAAAATAAACCGATCTAACCTACACAAAAAAAACCGAAAAAAACTGTTCAAATTGGGCGGTTCTTACCGGTTGACCGGAGTTGACCGGCTGGCGGTGAGATCGGATTGGGCGCGGCGGCGGCTTGGCTCCTGAAGTGGCGGGGCGAGGCGAGGCGCAGCGCGGGCGGTGACGGCGAGCAGCGGCGGTGGAGCAGCGCCTGCAGTGGTTGCGACAGCAGGCGGCGGCGACGACGATGACGACCTACGGCGACGGTGGTGCTCGGCGATGCGGCGGCGGTGGCTGCGGGAGGCTGGGTGAGGCGAGGAGAGGGGGCGGCGGTGGGCGGTTATAAAGGGGCCCCGGGGGGTTCCGGACTTGAGGGAGGGGTCCGACGACGGCGGAGAGTGCCCGGACTCCTCCGAGTCCGTCGGCGGCACGACTTGCAGGCGGGGAAGGCGGCGCGCGCGCGTGGGCTGGCTGGGTTTCGGCCCAGTCGGTCCGGAACACTTTTTTTAAAATATTTTTCACCGCAGAGAAAAATCTTAATAAAATATTAAAAAATTCTAAAAATTCCAGAAACAATTTTCACCGTCAAAACCTAATATTTAGGACAAGATGAACATTTTTCTAGACTAAAATGCAATTTTCAAAAATGCAAGTTTTCTCTAATTCAAATAAAATACAAATAAAAATAATAATTTGATTTTAAAATTTCTTCTCCAATATTTCTATCACGTTGAAGAAGTCATATTATCTTATCTCATTTATTTTTATTACTGGAAATAATTGGAGAGAAAAATATTAAAATCAAATTGATCGTCTTTTCAAATTTGAAAATAAATTCAAATATGAATTTTGTGAAACCTCCAACTCTCTCCTTGGGTCTTTGAGTTGCTTAAGATTTCTATGATCACAACAAAATGCAAATAAAATATGATATGCATATGATGATCTATGTATAACATCCAAACTGAAAATTGGGATGTTACAAATCTATCCCCCTTAAGATGAATCTCGCCCTCGAGGTTCGGGATGGTCAGCAAAAAGATTTGGGTGGCCCTTGCGAAGATCTTCTTCTCTCTCCCAGGTGGCTTCCTCCTCGGTATGGTGGCTCCACTAAACTTTGCAAAACTTTATAACCTTGCTACTTATAACTTGACTGGAAAACTCAACAATCTTGAATGGCTTCTCTTCATAGGTCAGATCACTATCCAACAGAATTGCTTCTAGTGGCACTGTATCTCTCAGAGGAATATCGGCGATCTCTGTGTGGCACTTCTTCAACTAGGAAACGTGAAACACATCATGAACTCCTGACAATCCTTCGGGCAATTCCAGCTTGTACGCAACTTCTCCTATGCATTCTAGACCTCTGTATGGTCCCACAAAACATGGTGCTAGTTTAACCCCTCGAAGTGGGGACACATGAAGATATGCTTTGTCTCCGACTTCGTAGGCTACGTCCTTGCGTTTAGTATCCGCATAACTCTTCTACCTGGACTAGGTTACCTTGAGTCTGTCTCGAATCAACTTAACCTTCTCCTCAGAATCTCTGATTAAGTCTTGTCCGTACAACTGTCGATCTCGAACTTCATCCCATGATAATGGTGTCCAGCACCTCCTTCCATACAAAGCTTCAAAAGGGGCCATCTTCAAGCTGGGTTGATAACTGTTGATATAGGAGAACTCTGCATAGGGCAAATTTTCATCCCAACTAGATCCATAATCTAGCGCACAAGCTCTCAACATGTCCTCCATAATCTGCTTGACTCTCTTGGTCTATCCATTTGTCTGTGGATGAAAAGCTGTACTGAACTCTAGCCTGGTACCCAAAGTTTCATGCAATTGATTCCAAAAGTTTGAAGTAAACTTTGTTCCTCTATTTGATACAATGGTCCTCGGAACTCCATGTAGACCTACGATCCTGGTCATGTATATCTTCGCCAACTTAGCACTCGCATAAGTTGTCTTCACCGGGATGAAATGGGCTACTGTCGTCAACCGATGAACTACAACCCATATAGAGTCATAGCCTGAATGAGTCCTGGGTAATCAGTGTTAAAATCCATGCCAAGTTTATCCCACTTCCATTCGAGTATCGACAACGGCTGTAGCAATCCTACTGGTTTCAGATGCTCTGCCTTACTCTCTGACATACATCACATACTCCTACATACTCCTACATACTCGGCAATATCCTTCTTCATTCATGTCCACCAGAAACTTTCCTTCAAATCCAGATACATCTTAGTGTTGCCTACGTGAATTGAGTAAGGCGAATCATGAGCCTCTTGAAGAATCAACTTCCTGATCTTAGGGTCATTAGGCACATAAATACGATCCTTTAGCTTTTCCTTTACTCATCCTTTCCTTTATCTCAGCAATATCCTTGTCTGTCTTCTGGGCTTCTCTGATCTTACCCAACAAAGGGGACTAATTTCCAATGTTGCAACACAACCATTCAGAACTATCTCCAAGCGTAGCTCTCAAAGGTCGTCTGCTAACTCCTTAGGTAATCCTCCGGTCATGAGCGTGTTAACATAACTCTTGCGGCTCAACGCATGTCCTACGACATTGGCCTTTCTGGGATGATAATGCAATCTCATATCATAATCCTTTATGAGCTCCAACCATCTCCTTTGCCTGAGATTTAACTCCTTGTGCATGAAGATGTACTTCAAACTCTTCTGATCCGTGTAAACATCACAAAGGTTACTGATGAGAAAATGTCTCCATGTCTTCAGTGCATGCACTACGGCTGCTAACTCCAAATCATGCGTAGCATAATTCTACTCATGAGGTCGAAGCTGTCGTGAGGCATATGAAACAACTCTTACTTCCTGCATAAGCACACCTCCAAGTCCTCGATGTGATGCGTCGCAATACACTTGGAAATCCTTGCGTTTGTCTGGGAGAATCAGCATTGGGGCTGTAACCAAAAGTTTCTTCAACTCTTGAAAACTGGCCTCACAGTCCTCAGTCCATTTAAACTTGCTGTCCTTCTTCAATAACTCCGTCATGGGCTTTGCAATCTTGGAGAAATTCTCAGTAAATCTCCGGTAATAACCTGCGAGTCCAAGAAAACTCCTGATCTCTCCCACTGAGGTGGGTGCCAACCATTTAGTGACAGAAGCAACCTTTGTAGGGTCTACTGCTATTCCTTCTCCGGATATAACGTGTCCGAGAAATCCAACTTCCTTTAACCAAAACTCACATTTGCTGAACTTGGCATACAACTGATGTTCCCTGAGCTTCTCAAGAACCAAACGCAAATGCTCCTTATGCTCCTCTTCATTCTTCGAGTATACCAATATGTCATCAATGAACACCATGACAAACTTATCCAAAAACTCCATGAACACCTTGTTCATCATACTCATGAAATAGGCAGGGGTGTTAGTCAAGCTGTCTTGGATATATCCTGCTCTCAGATTTTGAACTAGTGGTAACCTGATCGAAGATCGATCTTGGAGAAAACTTTAGCTCCCTATACCTGGTCAAACAAATAATTGATCATCGGTAGTGGGTATTTGTTCTTGATCGCCTCCTCATTCAGCGCAAGATAATGAACAACCATCCTCAAAGATCCATCCTTCTTCTCCACTAGAAGCACTGGGGCTCCCCAAGGTGATGAACTTGGTCGGATGTAAACCTTCTCCAATAACTCCTTAATATGCGTCTTAATTTCCTATCCTTTGCTGGCATCTGATACGGTCTCTTGGATATTGGTCCGGTGCCTGGCAATAACTCAATCAAAAACTCAATGTCCCAATCTGGTGGCATGCCTGGTAACTCCTCCAGAAATACGTCGGGATAATCCTTCAACACTCGTACTTCCTCCTAAACAACTCTGATAAGGAATTTACCCGAGTCCTCCTCGGCGCATGCCTAGATACATACTTGATCCTCTTTCCTTCCGGGGTGGTGAGTAGAATTGATTTACTGGCGCAATCGATGTCTCCCTCAAACTTGGATAGCCAATCCATGCCTAGTATCACATCCAATCCTTCTGACTCTAGGACAATCAGGTCGGTGGGGAAAACATGTCTACCTATGGTTACTGGCAACTGATAGCATCCGCTACTAGACATATACTCCTCTCCTGGGGAACTTACTAACATGGCTGACTTAAGGGCTACTGTTGGCAACTTATACTTATCCACAAATCCCCTTGATAAGAATGAATGAGATGCACTAGTATCGAAAAGAACAAGTGATGTAAATGCATTAATAAAAAACTTACTGACAACTATGTCGTTGATCCTCAATCTCCTCCACACTGACGTGGTTCACCTGACCTTTGGGTGAAGGGGTTGGGCTTCTTTGCAGAACCTCCATTGCCATTTCCATTATTGGCTTCAAGACAATCATTGGCATAATGTCCGGTCTTCTAGCACTTGAAACAAGTAATGTGGCTCAGATCCCTCTTGGCTAGTGTTGAGGTGTTGGAATGGTTCCTACTTATGCTTCCTCCATTCCCATGGCCATTATTGGGGCCACTGTGGTTGTGCGAACAACCTCCATTGTGCGTATGTCCTCCATGGTTATGGCCTCCATGGTTATGAGTATGTCCTCCCGAGTACGGGAAATAGTGGGTGAGGGAGTTCCGGACTAGGGGGTGTCCGGATAGCCGAACTATCATCATCGGCCGGACTCCAAGACTATGAAGATACAAGATTGAAGACTTCGTCCCGTGTCCGGATGGGACTTTCCTTGGCATGGAAGTCAAGCTTGGCGATATGGATATGTAGATCTCCTACCTTTGTAACCGACTCTGTGTAACCCTAGCCCTCTCCGGTGTCTATATAAACCGGATGGCCTTAGTCCATAGGACGAACAACAATCATACCATAGGCTAGCTTCTAGGGTTTAGCCTCCTTGATCTCGTGGTAGATCTACTCTTGTAACCCACATCATCAATATTAATCAAGCAGGACGTAGGGTTTTACCTCCATCAAGAGGGCCCGAACCTGGGTAAAAACATCATGTCCCTCGTCTCCTGTTACCATCCGCCTAGACGCACAGATCGGGACCCCCTACCCGAGACCCGCCGGTTTTGACACCGACATTGGTGCTTTCATTGAGAGTTCCTCTGTGTCTTCACCGATAGGCTCGATGGCTTCTTCGATCATCATCAATGACATAGTCCAGGGTGAGACCTTCTTCCCCGGACAGATCTTCGTATTCGGCGGCTTTGCACTGCGGGCCAATTCGCTTGGCCAACTGAAGCAGATCGTAAGCTACGCCCCTGGCCGTCAAGTCAGATTTGGAAGTTTGAACTTCATGGCTGACATCCGCGGGGACATGATCTTCGACGGATTCGAGCCACAGCTGAGCGTGCCGCACTGTCACGTCGGGCATGATCTAGCTCTGCCGCCGGACAGTACCCTGGAGGCCGCACTCGAAACCGCTCCGATCTTCAATTCGGAGCCAGCTCTGCAGATCGAGGATGGATGCCTAGACACCGCCTCGGGGCTGCAACCTCTATGGCGATAGAGCCGAACACTGACTTTGTCCCTCATAAAGCTCGTGACTCCAAGGTGCCGGACTCCTCGCCGGACTCTGAACCTCCCGCGCCCGTCCTTATCGAATCCGATTGGGCGCCAATCATGGAGTTCACCGCAGCGGACGTCTTCCAACACTCACCTTTTGGTGACATCTTGAGTTCACTAAAATATCTCTCGTTATCAGGAGAGCCTTGGCCGGACTGCGGTCAGGACGGTTGGGATGCGGATGACGAAGAAATTCAAAGCCCACCTACCACCCACTTGGTAGCCGTTGTCGATGATTTAACCGACATGCTAGACAACAACTCCGAGGACATCAACGGTATGGACGACGACGCCGGAGACGACCAAGAACCAGCACCCACTGGGCACTGGACAGCCACCTCATCGTATGACATATACATGGTGGATATCCCAAAAGATGGGAATGGCGAAGGAACAGAGGAGGATGACCCCTCCAAAAAGCAGCCCAAGCGCCGGCGTCAGCGGCGCTGCTCTAAATCCCGCCACAGCAAGAATGAAGACTCCGGCACCAGAGACAATAATACACCGGACAGTGCCGAAGACAACCCGCTCCAGCAAGATGCAGCGCAGGAGGACGGAGACGCCAGCCCTTATGAAGGAGCGGCAGGGGAAGAGGCAGAGGATTATACGCCTCCCTCCGGAGACGAAGCGAGCCTTGACGATGACGAATTCGTCGTGCCTGAGGATCCCGTCGAACAAGAGCGTTTTAAACGCAGGCTTATGGCCACGGCGAACAGCCTCAAGAAAAAGCAGCAACAGCTTAGAGCTGATCAGGATCTACTAGCCGATAGATGGACTGAAGTCCTCGCAGCCGAAGAGCATGAGCTCGAACGCCCCTCCAAAAGCTACCCTAAACGCAAGCTGCTCCCCCGATTAGAGGAGGAAGCTTACGAACCCGCATCACCAGGAGACAATACGACTGACCGACCACCCCGTGGGGGCGACAGAGAGGCCTCTAGGCCCTTCACTAGACCCGTACCCCGGTATCGCTCGAAAAGCACACGGCCACAGGGGAACACTCCGGACTTGCGAGATATATTGGAGGATAAGGCAAGACAATCAAGATCGATCTACGGATCGCGTGGGCGTCCCATGATACGTGACGACAATCGTCGCGCCGGACACAGTAAGTCTGGCCGGGCCGAATAAAATAGACCAAGCTCCCTTGAGCTCCGTCGTGATATCGCCCAGTACAGAGGCGCCACACACCCACTATGCTTCACAGATGAAGTAATGGATCATCAAATCCCCGAAGGGTTTAAACCCGTCAATATGGAATCCTACGATGGCACAACAGACCCGACGGTTTGGATTGAAGACTATCTCCTTCACATCCACATGGCCCGTGGTGACAATCTTCACGCCATCAAATACCTCCCCCTCAAGCTTAAAGGACCAGCCCGACATTGGCTCAACAGCTTGTCAGGAGAGTCAATTGGGAGTAGGGAGGACCTGGAAGCCGCATTCCTCGATAACTTCCAGGGCACTTATGTGCGACCACCAGACGCTAATGACCTAAGCCACATAATTCAGCAGCCAAACGAATCGGCCAGGCAATTCTGGACACGGTTCTTAACCAAGAAAAACCAAATCGTCGACTGTCCCGATGCGGAGGCCCTCGCGGCCTTCAAGCATAACATCCACGACGAGTGGCTTGCACGGCACCTGGGACAGGAAAAGCCGAAATCCATGGCAGCCCTCACATCACTCATGACCCGCTTCTGCGCAGGTGAGGACAGCTGGCTAGCATGCAGCAATAACCTCAGCAAGAATTCTGGCAGTCCGAACTTCAAGGACCGAAATGGCAGGCCGCGTCGCAACAAAAACAAACGCCGCATTAACGGCGATCATATTGAGGATACGACAGTCAATGCCGGATTCAGAGGCTCTAAACCCGGTCAGCGGAAAAAGCCATTCAAAAGAACTACTCCGGGTCCGTCCAATTTGGACCGAATACTTGACCGCTTGTGCCAGATACACGGCACCCCCGAAAAGCCAGCTAACCACACCAACAGGGACTGTTGGGTATTCAAGCAGGCAGGCAAGTTAATTGCCGAAAACAATGACAAGGGGCTACATAGCGATGACGAGGACGAGACCCAACCGCCGAACAATAGAGGACAGAAGGGTTTCCCCCCACAGGTGCGGATGGTGAACATGATATACGCAACGCACATACCCAAAAGGGAGCGGAAGTGTGCACTCAGGGATGTCTACACGATGGAGCCAGTTGCCCCGAAGTTCAATCCATGGTCCTCTTGCCCGATCACTTTTGACCGAAGGGACCACCCCACCAGCATCCGCCACGGTGGATTCGCCGCACTAGTCTTAGACCCAATCGTCGATGGATTTCACCTAACCAGAGTCCTGATGGACGGCGGCAGCAGCCTGAACCTGCTATACCAGGATACAGTGCGCAAAATGGGCATAGACCACTCAAGGACTAAACCTACCAAAACGACCTTTAAAGGCGTCATACCAGGTGTAGAAGCCAATTGTACAGGCTCAATTACACTGGAAGTGGTCTTTGGATCCCCGGATAACTTCCGAAGCGAGGAGTTAATCTTCGACATAGTCCCGTTCCGCAGCGGCCATCATGCCTTGCTCGGACGTACTGCGTTTGCAAAGTTCAACGCGGTGCCGCACTACGCATACCTCAAGCTCAAGATGCCAGGCCCTCGAGGAGTCCTCACGGTCAACGGAAACACTAAACGTTCTCTCCGCACGGAGGAACATACAGCGGCTCTCGCGGCAGAAGTGCAATGCAACCTCTTGAGGCAATTCTCGACTCCGGCCTTTAAGCGGCCGGACACAGCTATGCGCGCCCGGAGTAACTTACAACAAGACCACCTGGCACGTTCCGAGCACGCGTAGCAGTGCGGCCCCAACCCCAGCTCCTGCGAAACGTTAAAGCAGATCCTTCGCGTACACCATTATGCTCTGAAGATACCATGAGCATGGGGAGAGGGGCACGACCATGATAAACCCAGACTACGGCTCAACCACACCAGGGGCTCTCCAGTATGTCGTTCTTTTTTCTTTTTCTTTTTTTTTTCTTTTTACCTTTTATTTTTACACACAGGACTACGTTCGTCAGAGGCCCTGTCCGGCAGCAGATCTGCCGAACTCACGATGCAACAGCCAGGGAAGGATAAAGGCTACAACAAACATACAGGTGGTCTACGTTACGAGCATTTTTATACACCAATCTGCAGCCTACCCCTGGAGGGGGACATGTTTAACAGTCCCATACCTTGCTTATCGCACTATTTATATCATTCTGCATTCGTAGCAGCACTTATTGAATAAAACAATGCAGCACCTTTTTGCTTATAATTGCATTTCCTTTTCATACATATGTTCATTCACGGCATATTGCATCCGTACACTTCGGTACGGCTAATACACACCAGGGGCTTATGTTCCCCACGTCATGGTGTGATGAGTCCGAACACTTTCACAAGTGCGGCACCCCGAACTTATAGCACTATATGCATCGGCTCCGAATCATGTCTTGGGTCAATAGTTGGGTTTGCCCGGCTCCCATGTTTTGGTACCTTACGTTCCGTTATATCGGCTAAGGTAGCACTGGGAGAACCACTGCGATTGTGCCCCAGTTGAGCTGGGTTAACGCCTCAGTGGAGAAAGCTAAAACTGACCGTCATGATGAGGCGAGAGCCGGTCGCTGTTCGAGAGGTTTTTTGCGAGTCCTTAAAGACTTATGTCGCTTAGAGTGAGGAGCCGGATACTGTCCAGCCAAGGCCTGGATAGCGCCCCAAATTCGGCCTTCCGAAGACTAGGGGCTTCGCCGAAATTTTAAATTATAGAATTCTATGGCTAAGTGAGAGTGTTCAAGCATTATAAGTCCGGTTGCCTTGTTCGTCGTGTTGAGAGCCTCCCTAGATGGACCCAAAAATGGGAACAAGAGCGCTCGAGTTTATCCCGAACACCCCAGCACTCGTGGCATGGGGGCTGAAGCCGACGACTTGCCATCTCTCAGATTTGATAAACAGCCGCACAGAAGGTAATATTTTAAATTAACAAGCGTTGCTTAGCGCATATGAACCAAGTTTTTAGCGCACAGGATAACAAAATGCGAGTCTACTCAAATATGACATCTTTGGAGCACTCACCCGCAATAGTGCGGGCGCCCTTCAGCACACTCTTATAATACATCTCGGGCGTGCGATGCTCCTTGCCCTCTGGTGGGGGGTCCGTCACAACCTTCTGGGCATCCATCTTGCCCCAGTGCACCTTTGCGCGGGCAAGGGCCCGACGGGCACCCTCAATACAGGCAGAGTGCTTGATAACTTCAACCCACGGGCACGCATCCACCAGCCGCCGCACCAGGCCGAAGTAGCTCCCAGGCATAGCCTCCTTAGGCCACACCCGAACTATGAGGCCCTTCATGGCCTGTTCGGCCGCCTTGTGGAGCTCGACCAGCTGCTTCAGCTGGTCGCTAAGGGGCACCGGATGTCCGGCCTCAGCATACTGAGACCAGAAGACCTTCTCCGTCGAGCTCCCCTCCTCGGCCCGGTAGAATGCGGCAGCATCGGACACGCTGCGAGGAAGATCTGCGAACGCTCCTGGAGAGCTCCGAATTTGGGTAAGCAACAGGTAATTAACACTCACATGCTTACTTTGCATGAAAAATGCCTTACCCGCTGTTATTTTCTTCACCGCCTCAATCTCCTGGAGGGCCTTGTAGGCTTCGGCCTTAGCGGCTTTGGCACTCTCAAGAGCCGTTGCAAGCTCAGACTCTCGAGTCTTCAAGTCACGCTCCAAGCTCTCATGTTTTTTCACGAGATCCTGGAGCTCTTGCTGTACCTCCGCCACCCGCGCCTCCTGCCTCTCTCGCTTGGTGCGCTCCATGGCCGCATTGCGTTCGGCCGCGGCCACCGCCTCATTCAGGGCCGCCACCTCGTTAGTGGCCCCTGCAATACCCAGGTTATCCTTGTCATTTTTCTTGCAACCAAATCCTTTTCTGTAAGGTACAATTTTCATAAGGTATTACTCACCTTCTTTTTCCTCGAGCTGCTTCTTGGCACGGCCGAGCTCGTTCTCGGACCACTCGAGGTTTTCCTTCAACGTATTGACCTCCGCAGTCAGTGCGGCGGAGGTCAGCAGCATAGCCTGCAATACCATATTGACATATTTTCATTACTCCTGCATTTATCTTTCTAAAGATCCTCAGTCCAGCTTTTCTTTCCGAACACCGGACCGAGCATCAGGGGCTACTGTCTATGCGGTACCATTTTACATATCTTGAAATTCTTACCTCAAAGCCTGTTAGAAGGCTGCTGCAGGCTTTGGTCAGCCCGCTCTTGGCGAGCTGAACCTTCTGAATCACCGCACTCATAACAGTGCGGTGTTCCTCTTTGATGGAGGCGCCGTTATACGCCTCCAGCAAATTGTCCGGCACCTCCGGTTTGATGGAGGTAGCCGGCATCGCGGTCTTGCCCTTCTTACGAAGGGGTCGCCCGCCGGACTCCGGAGCCACTATGGTCTCCGGGGCTGAGTCCGGTGCAAAGTCCGGGAGGTTGTCCTGCGACACCTCCGGGGCCTCCTCCTCCTGGTAGGTCCCTTCCTGGGACCCCACCTCGGTGTCGTCCATGGCACAGGGGGTGGAGGCAGTCGGAAGGGAATCCATATCCGACGCACCCAAGGACCCGCTCGACGAAACGGGAAGATCATCCTTGGGCGGACTGCAGGGTTGTATGCGGCATTAGAAAGACATTATGTGGAGAAAAGAAAAAACCTTGAAGTTATTCGGGAGTCCAGATACTTACGATCTCGCCAGGGGCTTGGCGCTTGGAGGCCAGTCCTCGTCGTCGTCACTGGCGTTGGAGGAGCGGTCCGGGGGAAGAGTTTTTCCCTTCTTGGACCCTTTGGTCTCCCTTGGGTAGGCCTTCCTTTTCTTCCCTCCCCCCGCTGGGGAGAGGCTTTCTTCTCCTCCTCGCCTTGGTGGGAGGAGTCGGCCTCGGATTCATCATCTGATAGCACCTGAAAACGGGAACTCTTCCTAGTCCCCGTGGCCTTCTTCTTGGCCTTCTTCTCCGGCAACACGTGGGGTGCCGGAGCCAGCAGCCCCGTTAGGCAGGCGTCCGCTGGGTCCTCTGGCAATGGGGCCGGACAGATAGTCCGTTCGGCCTTCGCTAGCCAGTCCTTTCAAAGGTAAAGGGAGTTTAGATCCCGCATAGAGTCAAACTATGGAAAACAAGTGGCAAAATCACTTACCTCGTCAGCCGGACGCTGCGAGCGGAATCCGCAATCTTCGGTAGCAGATGCGGGAGCTTCGGCGCCCTTGAACAGCACCTTCTAGACATCTTCGTACGTAGTGTCGAAGAGCCCGCCCAGGGTCTGGTGCTGCGCCGGATCGAACTCCCACATGTTGAAACCCTGTCGTTGGCACGGGAGAATCCGGCGGATGAGCATGACCTGGACTACGTTGACAAGCTTGAGCTTCTTGTCCACCAGCTTCTGGATACAGGCTTGGAGTACGGTCAGCTCCTCCGAATTCCCCTAGATCAGGCCACTCTCTTTCCAGGAGGTGAGCCGTGTAGGGATGCCGGATCTGAATTCGGGGGTCGCTGCCCAATCAGCGTCACGCGGCTCGGTGATGTAGAACCACCCCGATTGCCACCCCTTGATGGTTTCCACGAAAGTGTCTTCCAGCCACGTAACGTGGGACATCCTGCCCACCATGGCGCCTCCGCACTCCGCTTGGCTGCCCTTCACAAACTTCAGCTTGACACTGAAGGTCTTGAGCCACAAGCCGAAGTGGGGCTGGATGCAGAGGAAGGCCTCGCACACGATGATAAACGCCGAGATGTTGAGGATGAAATTCGGGGCCAAATCATGGAAATCCAGGCCGTAGTAGAACATGAGCCCCGGACAAAGGGATGAAGTGGGAAGCCCAGTCCATGGAGGAAATGGGGAAGAAACACTACCCTCTCATGGGGCCTGGGGGTGGGGATGAGCTCTCCCTCGTCGGGGAGCCGATGTGCGATGTCGCTGGACAAGTATCTGGTGTCGCGCAGCTTCTGGATCTGCCCCTCCGTGATGGAGGAGGCCATCCACTTGCCTCCCGCTCCGGACATAGTTGGAGAAGGTTGAGGTGAGAAGTGCGGACTTGGGCGCTGGAGCTCGAGTTCGGAGAGATGGATAAGCCAAGGAGGAAGAAGGCACAGGTAAAAAGGTTGGATCTTTATCCCTTTATATGGGCGGACGGAAACGCGCGTCCCCACCGGCCTGGTAAAACTCGCTTATCTCCCAAGCGTCACAATTAATGGCGCGGTTGGGTTACCCACGTCCGTATTCGACAAGACGTGCCAAGGAAACCGCCTCGCTAAACGCGCTGAGGTGGAACAATAAAAACAATTCGAGTAAAGGCTTGGAAGTGGTGTGACGTCACGCCACAGAATACATCAGCAGATTGATCTTGTGTAATACTATTCTCTCTACGGTGGTATGTGGAATTTATTTTTGCAGAGCCAGACACTATCGTGGTGTTCACAATCTTCTATAAAATTATTCGGAGGAGGAACCTGCCTTGAAATGCCGAAGACAGTATGCACGTCGAACTCGTCGTCATTGAAGCCTGGTTCAGGGGCTACTGAGGGAGTTCCGGACTAGGAGGTGTCTGGATAGCCGAACTATCATCATCGGCCGGACTCCAAGACTATGAAGATACAAGATTGAAGACTTCGTCCCGTGTCCGGATGGGACTTTCCTTGGCGTGGAAGGCAAGCTTGGCGATACGGATATGTAGATCTCCTACCTTTTGTAACCGACTCTGTATAACCCTAGCCCTCTCCGGTGTCTATATAAACCGGATGGCCTTAGTCCATAGGACGAACAACAATCATACCATAGGCTAGCTTCTAGGGTTTAGCCTCCTTGATCTCGTGGTAGATCTACTCTTGTAACCCACATCATCAATATTAATCAAGCAGGACGTAGGGTTTTACCTCCATCAAGAGGGCCCGAACCTGGGTAAAAACATTGTGTCCCTCATCTCCTGTTACCATCTGCCTAGACGCACAGATGGGGACCCCCTACCCGAGATCCGCCGGTTTTGACACCGACAGTGGGGCTTCTGCTGACCTCTAGAAGTATGCCTCCCCTGTCCATACTTCCTCTTGCGATTGTCAATATGTTGTTGCTTGCCTTTTATCATGAGGGCCCTATCTACCAACTCCTGGTAGTTGTTGAATGTTGCCACCATCAACTGCATACTCTGCTCATCATTGAGTCCCTCGAGAAACTTCTCCTGCTTTGCGGCATATGTGGCCACATTATCTGGGGCATAGCATGCTAACTTACTAAACTCCTCCACATACTATTCCACTTTACGGCCTCCTTGGCGCAAGTTGCGAAACTCGCGCTTCTTCATGCTCATAGCTCCTGCTGAAACATGGGCGGTGTGGAAAGCCTGCTGAAACAGATCCCATGTAACTGTATCAATGGGGTAAGTGGTGGTGAAATTCTCCCACCAAGATGCTGCGGGTCCATGAAGCTGATGTGCAGCAAAGCGCACTCTCTCCGCATCTATGCATCTTGAAGTGGTCAGCTCTCCTCCAATCTTGCGGAGCCAGTCATCTGCAACAATCGGCTCGGTGCTACTAGAGAACACTGATATGTCTTCAACTTATCTATAATTTTTGATTGTGCCATGCTATTATATTACCTATTTTGGATGTTTATGGGCTTTACTTTATACTTTTATATCATTTTTGGGACTAACCTACTAACCGGAGGCCCAGCCCAAATTGCTGTTTTCTTGCCTATTTCAGTGTTTCGAAGAAAGGAATATCAAACAGAGTCCAAACAGAATGAAACCTTCGGGAGAGTTATTTTTGGAACAGAAGCAATCCAAGAGACTTGGAGTTTACGTCAGGGAAGCAATGAGGAAGCCACGAGGGAGGAAGGCGTGCCCTACCCCCCTGGGCATGCCCCTCACCCTCGTGGGCCCCTCGTGGCTCCCCTGACCAACTTCTTTCGCCTATATATGTCCATATACCCTAAAACATCGGGGAGCACAATAGATCGGGAGTTCCGCTGCCGCAAGCCTCTGTAGCCACCAAAACCCAATCGGGACCCCGTTCCGGCTCCCTGTCGGAGGGGGGATCCCTCACCAGTGGCCATCTTCATCATCCCGGTGCTGTCTAATAACCCACAAGTGTAGGGAATAATTGTAGCCTCTTTCAATAAGTAAGACCGTCGAACCCAATGAGGAGCTAAAGGTAGAACAAATATTCTCTCAAGTCCTATCTGCCACTGATACGACTCTACGCACGCTTAGTGTTTGCTTTACCTAGAACAAGTATGAAACTTGAAGGACTTTGTAGGTGTTGTTGGATAGATTTGCAAGAAAATAAAGAGAACGTAAATAAAAAGTTGGGGTTGTTTAGATAAAGAAGCAATAAAGTAAATACAGCGAGTGTGGAAAAGTGGTGGTAGGAGTTGTGAAATTGCCCCTAAGCAATTGACTACTTTACTAGACCGATAGAAAGTTTTATGTGGGAGAGTCATAAGCTAACATAGTTTCTCTTCTTGGATCATATGCACTTATGATTGGAACTCTAGCAAGCATCTGCAACTACTAAAGATCATTAAGGTAAAACACAACCATAGCATTAAAGTATCAAGTCCCATTTATCCCATACGCCACAACCCCCTTACTCGGGTTTATGCTTCTGTCACTCAAGCAACGGACTATAAGGGAATCATGAACATACTGCAACACCCTACAGCGGAAATCCCTCATGCTTGTGTGACACGGAGGGCACAATAGGACAGCAAAATAACCACAAGCAAATTAAACCAATTATAGCAATTCATCAAACACCAATAGGACAACAAAAATCTACTCAGGCATCATAGCATGGCAACACATCATTGGATAATAATATGAAGCATAAAGCACCATGTTCAAGTAGAGGGTACAGCGGGTTGTGGGAGAGTGGACCTCTGAATATAGATGGGGGAAGGTGATGGAGATGTTGGTGAAGATGATGGAGGTGTTGGTGTAGATCGCGGTGATGATGATCGCCCCCGGCGTTGTTCCGGCGCCACCGAAAGCAAGGGGGAGAGAGACCCCCTTCTTCTTCTTCTTCCTTGACCTCCTCCCTAGATGGAAGAAGGGTTTCCCCTCTGGTCCTTGGCTCCCATGGCGTGGAAGGGGCAAGAGCCCCTCCGAGATTGGATCTATCTCTCTATCTCTCTTTGTTTCTACGTTCCCAGATTCTGCCCTGGCACCGTTTCTTTTATATCTGGAGATCCGTAACTCCAATTGGATTAAAACCTTTGCCCAGATATTTTTCAAAAAATTAGCTTTCTTGCGACCAAAGAAGAGCGTCAACCACCTTACAAGGGGCCCTCGAGGGTCAGGGCACGCCCAGTAGGAGCAGGAGCGCCCCCTACCTCCTGGCCACCTCAGGCACCGTTTCGCGTTGATTTTTCTTCCCGAAAATCATAAATATTCCAAAAATAAGCTCCGTCCGTTTGTATCCCGTTTGGACTCCGTTTGATATGGGGTTTCTGCGAAACATAAAACATGCAACAAACAGGAACTAGCACTGGGCACTGGATCAATATGTTAGTCCCAAAAATAATATAAAAAGTTGCCAAAAGTATATGAAAGTTGTAGAATATTGGCTTGGAACAATCAAAACTTATAGATACGATGGAGACGTATCAGCATCCCCAAGCTTAATTCCTGCTCGTCCTCGAATAGGTAAATGATAAAAAAGACAATTTTTGATGTGGAATGCTACCTAGCATAATCTTGTTCATATGTCTAATCATGGCATGAATATTAAGACATGAGTGATTCAAAGTAATAGTCTATCATTTGACATAAAAACAATAATACTTAGGGCATCCCAACAAACAATCATGTCTTTCAAAATATCAATGCTTCAGAACGTTATCCCTACAAAATCATATAGTCTTGTATGCTCCCTTTTTTAACACAAGGTAGCCCTCATGCCTATCCCGGTGTCACCCAAGCAATTGTTTCATACTTTAGTCTTCTCAAACTTTTTCAACTTTCATGCAATACATGAGCGTGAGCCATGGATATAGCACTATAGGTGGAATAGAATATGATGGTGGAGGTTATGTAGAGAAGACGAAAAGGGAGAAAGTCTCACATTGATGCGACTAATCAACGGGCTATGGAGATGCCCATCAATTGATGTCAATGCGAGGAGTAGGGATCGCCATGCAATGGATGCACTAGAGCTATAAGTGTATGAAAGCTCAAACTGAAAACTAAGTGGGTGTGCATCCAACTTGCTTGCTCATGAAGACCTAGGGCATTTGAGGAAGCCCGTCATTGGAATATACAAGCCAAGTTATACAATGAAAAGTTCCCACTAGTATATGAAAGTGACAACATAAGAGACTCTCTATATGAAGAACATGGTGCTACTTTGAAGCACAAGTGTGGTAAAAGGATAGTAACATTGCCCCTTTTCTTTTTTTCCTTTTTTGGGTGGCCTTCTTTGGCCCCCTTTTTTTATTTAGACTTCATTCGCCTCTTTTTTTATGGGGTAATGCTCTATAATGATGATCATCACGCTTTATTTACTGACAACTCAATATTACAACTCGATACTGGAACAAAGATATGACTCTATATGAATGACTTCGGCGGTGTACCGGGATGTGCAACGATCTAGCATAGCAATGACATCAAAAAACGGACAAGCCATGAAAACATCATGCTAGCTATCTTACGATCATGCAAGGCAATATGACAATGAATGCTCAAGTCATGTATATGATGATGATGGAAGTTGCATGGCAATATATCTCGGAATCGCTATGGAAATGCCATGATAGGTAGGTATGGTGGCTGTTTTGAGGAAGATATAAGGAGGCTTATGTGTGATAGAGTGTATCGTATCACAGGGTTTGGATGCACCGGCGAAGTTTGCACCAACTCTCGAGGTGAGAAAGGGCAATGCACGGTACCAAAGAGGCTAGCAATGATGGAAGGGTGAGAGTGCGTATAATCCATGGACTCAACATTAGTCATAAAGAACTCACATACTTATTGCAAAATTTTATTAGCTACTGAAACAAAGTACTACACGCATACTCCTAGTGGGGAGGTTTGTAGGAGTTAAACATCGCGCGCCCCCGACCTTCACGCAAAGATAAACAATCAAAATACAATGCGCGCCAATTTGGTTACATAGTTAGTAGACTGTACGTGCATGCTTCGGGAATCACAAACCTTAACACCAACATCCTTACTAAACACAACCATCTACTAGTACCTCCCACATATTATCATCTCTATATCGCAAAACTATTGCAAGGAATCAAACATATCATATTCAATGATCCACAAGTTTTATGTAGGATTTTATGACTAACCATGTTAATGACCAATTCTTGTCATCTCTCTAAATAGATATAAGTGAAGCAAGAGAGTTTAATTCTTTCTACAAAAGATATGCCCACGCTCTAACAAATATAAGTGAAGCAAAATATCATTCTACAAATGGCGGTTTTCTATGTGAAGAGAAACAGGCAATCCAAACTTCAAATGATATAAGTGAAGCACATGAAGCATTCTATAAAGCCATACTCAAAATATTTAAGTGAAGTGCAATGAGAATTATATAAATCAACCAAGGACTATCTCATACCAGCATGGTGCATAAAATAAAAATGAAAACTAAACGCAAAAGATGCTCCAAGACTTGCACATATCGCATGAACGAAACGAATCTGAAAACATACCGATACTTGTTGAAGAAAGAGGGGATGCCTTCCGGGGCATCCCCAAGCTTAGACGCTTGAGTTTACTTGAATATTTACTTGGTGTGCCTTGGGCATCCCCAAGCTTGAGCTCTTGCCTCTCCTTCTTTTCCTCATATCGAAAACTTCTCGATCAAACACTTCATCCACACAAAACTTCAACAGAAAACTCGGTAAGATCCGTTAGTATAATAAAGAAAATCACTACTCTATGTACTGTTGAAAACCAATTAATATTTTGTTTTTGCATTGTGTCTACTCTAATATAACTTTTTCATGGCTTATTCCACTGATAGAAATTGATAGTTTCATCAAAAGAAGCAAACTATGCATTAAAAAAACAGAATCTATCAAAAACAGAATAGTCTGTAGCAATATGAACATTCACCATACTTATGGTACACCAACAATTCTACAAAATTTAGGAAAAATAAACAATTTGTGCATAAAGACAGTCCAAAAGGAATCAGAACCATTTGACGTTCCGGTAAAAAAATGAAAAATCACGCACTACAGCCAAAATTTCTATCGTGTACCATACAAACCAACAAGCATTGTAAACATCCTAAAGGCAAACCTTGGCACATTATTTTTATAATACAATGGAATTGTAAAAGGGGATAATTATTTTTGATGAAAAGTTTCTGTAATTAAGATTCACAAAGTTTCCATGAGCATGAACAAAGTTCAAGGAGCTCTCCCACTTCAACAATGCTTGTCTTTCTCACTTTCACTTTCCTTTTTGAAAATTTTTGGGTTCCCCTCTTTATTTTTTTGTTTTTAAACTATATAAAAGCACTAAACATAAATAAATGACTCTCTAAAACTTCTGGGTTGTCTCCCTGTCAGCGCTTTCTTTAAATCCGTTAAGCTAGGCATATAGTGCTCAAGTAATGAATCCACCCGGATCCCAAGGTATATGAAAGCCAATTTTAATTAACAATGATTTGTAATTTAGTTTTGAGCACAAAGTAACATATATCAAGAAATGACGAAGTCTAACTCTATTCCTATGCATTGGCATGTCATAAAAGAACAATTCATGCACACCAAGTAAAGGCCAATGCATAGTATAAACAGTTTGTTGCAATTTTATCGTATTGGAAACATAGAGAGGTGGAGATATAGTTCCTCTCTCATAATAATTGCTAGTAGGAGCGCCAAGCACATGCATGTTATATCTATCAAAATCATCATGTGCAACGGTAAAAGGCAACCCATCAATATAATCCTTAATAAGCACAAACTTCCCCGATATAGTGTAGTCGGGATAATTCAAAAAGATAATAGGACTATCATGCGTGGGTGCAATAGCAACAATTTCATGTTTAACATAAGGAACTATAGAAAGTTCATCTCCATAAGCATAATTCATATTGGCACCTTGGCCACAAGCATAGCAAGCATCATTAAAAAGGGATATTTCAAGAGAATCAACGGGATCATAACAATCATCATAGCAATCATCCTTCAGTAAGCACGAAGGGAAATTAAACAATGTATGAGTTGAAGAGTTACTCTCCTTAGAAGGTAGACACGGGTAGCTAATCTGCTCTTCCTCCTTTTGTTGTTCGCTCTCCTCATCATCTTGTTCATCCAACGAGCTCACAGTTTCATCAATTTCTTCTTCCATAGACTCCTGCAAAATATTAGTCTCTTCTTGGATAGCGGAGGAGTCCTCAATATATGGTTTAACATAGGCATTAGAAGCATAATTATCATAACAATATTCAAGTATGGCAAAATTTTCAGATTTGTAGAGAGTAGCATCATACTTTTCAATGAAAGAAGCAATTTCATAAGCACCCTTAAAAGCAACAAATTCTTCAATTTGTTGAACATCATAGTAATTATAAACACCCTTAGCATATGAAGATACGATTCCATTATCACTAAACTCACATTGGTCGGGAAGGTGTTTCTTAGGGTTTTCAGAACAACAAGTAAAATCATATATTTCTCATAAATTCCAAGCATAGCATTGCAAACAATGAATTTGATCCAGTAAAAGTTTCCCTTCTTCAGATATACGGTGTCGCACATAACAAGCATGCTCATCTAAAGATTTGCCCTCAACTAAGCTAGTGGGGGTTTCAGCACGAGCACAAAGGGAACGAAGATGATCCAAGTAAAAAGCTTCAGGAGTGTGATAGATTTTGAGTGGTTCTACAACCATTGTTGTAGTAGGTACAACTATGTTTTTTGCTATTTTGCGTTTCCTACCCATAACTAAAGATAGAAAACAACTAAGAATAGCAAAAAATTACTTAGTGATAAATCAAACAAGCACACACGAGAATATTCACCCCACGTTATGACTCCCCGGCAACGGCGCCAGAAAAAGGTCTTGATAACACACAAGTGTAGGGGATAATTGTAGCCTCTTTCGATAAGTAAGAGTGTCAAACCCAACGAGGAGCTAAAGGTAGAACAAATATTCTCTCAAGTCCTATCTGCCACTGATACGACTCTACGCACGCTTAGTGTTCTCTTTACCTAGAACAAGTATGAAACTAGAAGTACTTTGTAGGTGTTCTTGGATAGGTTTGCAAGAAAATAAAGAGAATGTAAATAAAAAGTAGGGGTTGTTTAGATAAAGAAGCAATAAAGTAAATATAGCAAGTGTGGAAAAGTGGTGGTAGAGGTTGTGAAATTGTCCCTAAGCAGTTGACTACTTTACTAGACCGATAGCAAGTTTTATGTGGGAGAGGCATAAGCTAACATACTTTCTCTTCTTGGATCATATGCACTTATGATTGGAACTCTGGCAAGCATCCGCAACTACTAAAGATCATTATGGTAAAACCCAACCATGGCATTAAAGTATCAAGTCCCCTTTATCCCATACGCCACAACCCCCTTACTCGGGTGTATGCTTCTGTCACTCAAGCAACCCACTATAAGAGAATCATGAACATATTGCAACACCCTACAGCGAGAATCCCCCACACTTGCGCGACATGGAGGTCACAATAGGACAGCAACATAACCAAAAGAAAATTAAACCAATCATAGCAATTCATCAAACACCGATAGGACAACGAAAATCTACTCAGACATCATAGGATGGCAACACATCATTGGATAATAATATGAAGCATAAAGCACCATGTTCAAGTACAGGGTATAGTGGGTTGCAGGAGAGTGGACCGCTGAATATTGATGGGGGAAGGTGATGGAGATGTTGGTGAAGATGATGGAGGTGTTGGTGAAGATGATTGAGGTGTTTGTGTAGATCGCGGTGATGATGATGGCCCTCGGCGGGGTTCCGGTGCCACCGGAAGCAAGGGGGAGAGAGCCCCCCTTCTTATTCTTGTTCCTTTACCTCCTCCCTAGATGGGAGAAGGGTTTCCCCTCTGGTCCTTGGGTCCCATGGCGTGGAAGGGGCAAGAGCCCCTCCGAGATTGGATCTATCTCTCTATCTCTCTCTGTTTCTACGTTCCCAGATTCTGCCCTGGCACCGTTTCTTTTATATCTGGAGATCCGTAACTCCAATTGGATTGAAACCTTCGCCCAGATATTTTTCAAAAAATTAGCTTTCTTGCGGCCAAAGAAGAGCGTCAACCACCTTACGAGAGGCCCACGAGGGTCAGGGGCGCGACTAGTAGGAGCGGGCGCCCCCCTGCCTTGTGGCCACCTCGGGCACCATCTCACGTTGATTTTACTTCCCAAAAATCATAAATATTCCAAAAATAAGCTCCGTCCATTTTTATCCCGTTTGGACTCCGTTTGATATGGGGTTTCTGCGAAACATAAAACAGGCAATAGACATGAACTGGCACTGGGCACTAGATCAATATGTTAGTCCCAAAAATAATATAAAAAGTTGCCAAAAGTATATGAAAGTTGTAGAATATTAGCATGGAACAACCAAAAATTATAGGTACAACGGAGACGTATCACTCTCCATGACAAGGAGGGAGTAGTTCACCCTCGGGGTTGAGGGTATGTACCAGCAGCTATGTGTTTGATCTCTCTCTCTCTCTCTCTCTCTCTCTCTCTCTCTCTCTCTCTCGTGTTCTTGAGGTGGTACGATCTTGATGTATGGCGAGCATTGCTATTATAGTTGGATTTTATGATGTTTCTCCCCCTCTACTCTCTTGTAATGGATTGAGTTTTCCCTTTGAAGTTATCTTATCGGATTGAGTCTTTAAGGATTTAAGAACACTTGTTGTATGTCTTGTCGTGCTTATCTGGGGTGACAATGGGATATTCACGTGATCTACTTGATGTATGTTTTGGTGATCAACTTGCGGGTTCACCTTGTGAACTTATGCATAGGGGTTGGCACACGTTTTCGTCTTGACTCTCTGGTAGAAACTTTGGGGCACTCTTTGAAGTACTTTGTGTTGGTTTGAATAGATGAATCTGAGATTGTGTGATGCATATCGTATAATCATGCCCACGGATACTTGAGGTGACACTGGAGTATCTAGGTGACATTAGGGTTTTGGTTGATTTGTGTCTTAAGGTGTTATTCTAGAACGAACTCTATGATAGATTGAACGGAAAGAATAGCTTCATGTTATTTTACTATGGACTCTTGAATAGATCTATCGGAAAGAATAACTTTGAGGTGGTTTCGTACCCTACAATAATCTCTTCGTTTGTTCTCCGCTATTAGTGACTTTGGAGTGACTCTTTGTTGCATGTTGAGGGATAGTTATATGATCCAATTATGTTATTATTGTTGAGAGAACTTGCACTAGTGAAAGTATGAACCCTAGGCCTTGTTTCCTAGCATTGCAACACCGTTTGTGCTCACTTTTATCATTAGTTACCTTGCTGTTTTTATAATTTCATATTACAAAAACCTATATCTACCATTCATATTGCACTTGTATCACCAACTCTTCACCGAACTAGATCGAGATAGTCTTTCTAAAGCATTAACTCTCTACTCCAGGTAGACCGGTACACCTACTTTCCCTCTACATCTGCTAGTCCACCTCTTCGAGAGATCATACAACTTACTCAACTATGCCAGAGCCCATAATGGCTTGTGGCTGCACACGGAAGTTTCTAGTCATGAAATATCATATGACCCCTTTGGTCTTGGATGGCGAACCGAGGTCTAAGAGAGATTCACTAACCATATGCTCATGAGACAAACACAATCAATTCACTTCATTCAATATCACACAAGGTTCACAAAAACGATCTAAACCGTGATTACAAACTCGATCGATGCTAACTACTTGGAAGAATACTACTAGTTACATGGTGGTCACGTAGAAATTTTGATCAGAGGAAGACTCCATGATATCTGCTCTAGCTTCGTCAATGTAGTCGTCATCACTATCATCATTTGCATCACTATTCGTGTCGGTGTTGTCCAATATGATGTAGTCCTCCGAATGGATCTCCTTTGCTAGTTCTCACTTATGTTCTCCACGGGTAGTCCTAGCTTCCTCTTCAGATCTTCATGCTTATCGAGTAGTACGGCAATTTCTTCCTCATATCCATCGCGTGTAAACTTGAGTTCCTCTTCTAGCTCGTTATTCTTCTTCATCGGCTTCTTGATCTTCTTCATGTTGAAGCACAGTTGATTCTCTTGTCGACGAATGTGATCACCCATCTGCTGAATATATGCTGCAATTGATCCATCCTTCCTGGTACGAATCATCTCCCATTCTTCATCTCGGCGGCCACATATTTGATAAATGTTGTTTTCCAGCTCCTGGTGATACACCTCACATATGCGTCCAAACATGATATGTGCTGCCATGATCTTTCCTAAACTCCAGCTTGGTGCATCCAGGTACAAATCAATAGGCTCAATTGTTGGCACGAACGTCCTCCCAGGTACCCAGACTTTGATCTTCCATCGCTCCTCTTCCGGTAAAGTTGTAGAGAAAGCCCCAGTGAAGCTTTGTAGTCCAATGTTCAGGTACTTAGTGACTTCCTTCAAGTGTCGTCCAAAACTGGTGTCGTCATCCGGCTGAGTGAACTTCTTCATGGGGTCCGCCATCCATAGAGTAGAAATATAGGAGAATTAGAAATGAGCAAAGAAGAGAATTCTTGTGGCTTATTCTAGTAGTCGCGTCCTGCAGTTATCATGTGCTCTGATACCATCTTGTAGCAACCACGATCCCAATGGACCGAAGTCTCTGTGCTTAAGTGTCATCCCTGGATCGGTAATGCTGACACACACAATACTCGAGGAATTATAACAGAGTTCAATCACACACTTATTACATCGAGTCCTCATAAAGAGGATGATTACATAAATAATATGGCTGAAGGCCATCTAAACTAAATAACTGCGGAAGCTTGAAAGGTAAATGAGCCTATCAACTCCAGCGACATAGCTGAGTGCAAGACAATGACCTATCGCACCTTATTCATCGTCTGAGTAGTCTGCAACATGAGACGTTGCAGCCGTATAGGCCAGCACATTGAATATGTTGGCGGAGTTACACTGTAAAGCAATGAATGCAAGAACTATATCTACATGCAATATTTGGCTGGTGGAGGCTCTTTGTTTATGATTTTGCATAAATCTAGTTTTTCCCTACAACAAAGGAATAAATTTATTTAAAGTACTCCCAAGTTGTTCCAATATTAGAGAAGGTTCCCCCAACTCAAATCCCAATTAAACAAGTATGATCATTGACCCAATTCAATTAATTAAAGAGTGATGAGATCAACAATAATATCCAATTCCAGACTCTTAAGATGTCCATAACCAGGGACACGGCTAACCATGATTAGTTTTATACACTCTGCAGAGGTTGCGCACTTTTCCCCACAAGACTCGACCGCATCCATGATAGGAAGATCGACACATAGTCTTTCTGAAGCATTAACTCTCTACTCCGGGCAGACCGGCACACCTACTTTCCCTCTACATCTGCTAGTCCACCTCCTCAAGAGCGCATACAACTTACTCAACTATGTTAGAGCCCATAATGACTTGTGGCTGCACGCGGAAGTTCCTAGTCATGAAATATCATATGATCCCTTTGGGCTTGGGTGGCGAACCGAGGAAAAATCACACGGGTACCCCAGGATTTCCCTTAATGGACAACATTGGGTTCCCAAGGTGCCCCAACCAATCCACCCAGATGTGTATTAATGTTGCCACCTTAATGTTATCCAAGATTAACAACTCTCATAACTTCCATGTGAATCACGATCCAAACCCCATCTACGAGCACGGCTAAGCAATAATAAAGCATAAGGTATATTTCCGGGCTAATCAAAAGGTATTAGGTTCCTACCTCAAATATTACAACCAATCCACAAGTTCCCAATCCTACTCATGCAAATATTTGAGGAGCAATACTAATGCATAGTAAAAAAGGGTATAGGAGAGTATGATCAAAGTGTAACTTGCCTTATTGACGATTTGCAAATTCAAGTAATTCGTAGTAACAAGCTTCACACTCCGGATGATCTAGTGTTGACAAATAGTAGCATATATAAGCAATCACTCAAACAAAACAAAGAGAAAATCGAGAAAAGATCAACATCAAACACGAAACAAGCAAATGGCTAAACTAAACAGAAAACAAAGCCAAGCAGCATTATTATCATGTGGATTTGATCTTAACAGTAAGTACATGTGATTAGCTATGATTTGCAAAAACAAACAACTCAAACGGAGATATAAAACTCAAGATACGAACGAAACAAAATCGTTTACTAATCTAAACTAAACTCAAATTTGAAAGTGTCAAAATCATGTTCAAGTTGGTTAGCTGGAAAGAAGAGATTGTAATGAAGATTTAGGCGCTAGTTTCATATAATTTTAAGATTAGTGGCTAAATCGCGATAAAACTTATTCATGGATAGGTCCTTGGCTGAAAAATAAAACTAAAAGAAAAATCTACCGCGCGAACGTTCGTTAACAGAACTAAACGAACGAAAACCGTTCGCTAACTGATCTAAACGAATGAGCATTAGTTATTAAACTACCTAATAAAAAAATAAACCGATCTAACCTAAACCGAAAAAAACGAAAAATATCCGTTCGAACTGGGCGGTTCTTACCGGTTCACCGGAGTTGACCAGCCAGCGACGAGATCGGATTGGGCGCGGCAGCGGCTCCACTCCTGAGATGGCGGGGCGAGGTGAGGCACGGTGCGGGTGGCGGCGGTGGAGCAGCGGCGGCCGCGCTAGGTGATGCAGCAGCGGTGGCTGTGGGAGGCAGGGCGAGGCAAGGAGAGGAGACGGCGACGGGCGGTTATAAAGGGGCCCCGGGGGGTTCCCCACTTGGGGGAGGGGTCCGGCAGCGGCGGGGAGTGCCCGGAATCCTCCGAGTCCGGCGGCGGCACGGCTTGCGCGCAGGGAAGGCGACGCGCGCGCTTGGGCCAGCTGGGTTTCAGCCCAGTCGGTCTGGAACACTTTTTTTTAAATAACTTTCACCATAGAGAAAAATCCAAATAAAATATAGAAAAAATCTAAAAGTTCCAAAAACAATTTTCACCGTCCAAACATAATATTCCGGACAAGATGAACATTTTTGTGGACTAAAATGCAATTTTAAAAAATGCAAGTTTTCTCTAATTGAAATAAAATACAAATAAGAATAATAATTTGATTTTAAAATTTCTTCTCCAGTATTTCTCTTAGCCTGAAGGAGTCATATTATCTTCCCTCATTTATTTTTATTATTGGAAATAATTGCAGAGAAATATTAAAATCAAATTGATCCTCTTTTCAAATTTGAAAATAAATTCAAATATGAATTTTGTGAAACCTCCAACTCTCTCCTTGGGTCCTTGAGTTGCTTAGGATTTCTAGGACCACAATAAAATGCAAATAAAATATGATATGCATATAATGATCTATGTATAACATCCAAATTGAAAATTGGAATGTTACGTTCATTTAAAGGATTTTTAAAGAATTATCAAAGATTTGAATGCTAATGATTTTGATTATGTAGGTTTTCTGTTTTTTAAGTTTGTTTTGTTTGGAAGATTATATTTCATTCCTAACTGGAAATAATACATGTAGTGATTTTCAATTATTTAACTGTCTAGACTCGTTAAGATATTGACAGGTGATGTACATGTCCAAGAAAATATCTTTACAATACCAACCAATGGTTTATGTCAGCAAATGAATATAGCTTCAAGGGTGTGTGAGTCAAATTAGTCACATATAGAACTAACCTAACAAAAATGAAATTACCATAAGCATAGTGATTTAGGCTATGATGTATCTTTCATTTTTGTGAAATGACCATAATCGCAGTAAAATATATCTTCATGGGTGCGTGTGTGAAAAATGTTAGTATATACGTATAGAAAAATGTTAGTATATATGTATAAAAAATATTCTAAAAAGAGCAAACGCACACAGAACGTCCCGCACCGATGTGTAGGTGCCGAGGCCGCGCGCCCGTAGGTGTGCTATCCTCCACGGCCGAATTCGACTGGGATGGGTAGAAGAGCTCGCTGTCTGGATCTGGGTGGCACAACCTCCCGTAGGGCTGATCGAGGGAGAATCCGTCGCACATCTTGCGACCTACACCACCACAGGTCGGCTACTCCCGTCGGCCGCATGCCTCAGTCCCTGGCCGATGCGCTGTGTTGTGCCACTGCTGACTCTCCCGCTCATTGCCTCATCTCCCTGGTCTTCTTTCTCATCCGCATCCTGCCACAGTTCCACCTCCTTCCGCATGACATAGTAGGTGTTGTAGTGAGGATATAGAATAGTCCAGCACTGGTGAGCTTACTGTGTGGTTTTTTATTTCTTTGAGTTTTGGTGGTGTTCGTTCAGGATGTATATAATATGTGTTCTTGAATTCGGTTGATTTTGAATGGATCTTGATGAATGAAATGGGGAATTATGTGCTAACAATTCCTACATTAGCATCTATGCATTTTATAGAGAGTTCGGGATCTGAATGGATTTGGATTTTTATTCAGGTTATTAAAGCTAAATGGCACACTATACTTGAAATATTACGTGCTGACAATTGAGGTTGCATGAGCTTGCATGCATCAGTTTTAATATGTATAACATCAACCGAATTAAACTGAATGTTACATCTACTTCCATTTAGTACACTTCATTTGATGTTGAATGCATCCAGAGTGTACCATTCGGGCTACATGAGGTTCTATGCATCAGATTAAAACCTGAATTTTTCATGCATTGACAATTCAGTAGATGTTGAATGGATCTGATGAATGAAGTGTGCTAACATGTGTACCCTTTCCACATTAAAACTGGAGCACAAAAATCTTATGTTGTTTGAAACTGGCTAAACTCCTGCTCAGTTGATCATTGACTAACCCGGTTTAGTTTGATGGTCAGATTGGTACTGTTGTTCAGAACAAACAATATTATAGTTTGCGGAGAATTCTATCCATCGACGCCAAAATTCAGAATCCTATGGTTCTCTAGATATAAAAAATTGCACCTATAGGGAGCTCCTAATCTTCATTGTGTTATGTGGCAGATTTTTTTAACTTTTGTACCTGATACTTCTGTCATCATCTGGAACCCTCGTTACTATATATACCATAAATGTTTTTTGCACAGCTATATACCTTGTACCTCCGAATAATATATTTTACTTCTTTCTCAGGATAAAACACCTTCTAGAAATAGCAATCTGTTGTCGATATCTTCACAAATTAAGAAGCGAATGAGATAAGGCAGGTGTACTTTCATTTGGTCACATGATATGGCAATTGCATCAAAGTAACTATTAATATTGTGTTGGTATGGTAGTGTCGTAAGGATTTATTGCCTGAATGTGTTTGTGTAAGAACACAACAATGCTTTTCACTTCATCATTTTGATGGTAAAAGAAAATATGCCGATCTAGCTTTTATGCAGCATCGTACGTGAGAGTAGTGAATAATGACCTCATACCTGAGGCAGGAGGGATGAATCTCTCGAGAGTATTGTTGCCTAGGTTTCAATTAGGACTTGATTTGAACAACTGTTTTATCATGTATACACTTAAAATATTTTGGTGCCAGGAACCATTTAATAGTTTGTAGTTTCTACTTGCTTCTTTCTCTTACTTGTCATCTTAATTAAGTACGAAACTTGGGTGCAGAAAGGTTTCTTCAATAGGATGTTGAAAGCACACATTCCACAAAGTGTTCTACCTAGACAAAGGCATATGTAGGGATGCAGAGTGGGCGGTTTGTGGGCTACAGCCTAGTATAAATCCATGTCTAGTTTATTGTTGATCTACCGACCAAAAATGAACTATTTATTGTACTCCTTTGCTGATCAGCATGTAATCACTCTATACGATTGAATGATTAATTATTTTATTCTAATCAAATTAAAATAGTAGGACATGGGAACAGGGCCATATACAGCTATGTTTGTCGTTAGAAGCACAATGAGGAGGTCATTGCTGATTATAAATTTGATTTGTACATACCTGGCTCATTGTTTTTGCTGTCAGCAGCGATACCGATGAGGCCACCTGCAAAGATGACTTGTTAAGTAGAATCGACCAAAGACTTAATATATATTGGATCTATATAAGGGGATTGTACATGTATATTTATAGCAGCAATTATGCATCTATCTAAATAGGATCTGGAATCCTGTACCCAGTAGGAGTCATACTTGCACTTTCCATGTCACCTAGCAGGATTTGGCCTGCTATTGAACGTGTGCACTTTTCAGCTTCCGGTTTTGTTTTGGTTATTCTCATTTTTTTCATGTGTGACCAATGCCAGTGCCTCTATTGTTAGGAGCGAGATAAGTTTTGTGGTTGTACTTTTCCTAAGAAATACCTAGACAGACAAGGTTGAGAAAGATACAGATGTGTAATATCTTTGCGGTTTACTTATTTTGAAATTGGACGGAGTTGGTTTTGGAACTTCTTTTAAGCCATCAAGCTCAACATGGAGGGTGGGAGCAAGGATGATCACAATCGAAGGAAAGATCACGAGCGATTTCTATTAGGAACACTTGGGCTTGGGCTGGTCGATCGGATCCAGTTAGCCTTGGCCAACATCCTTCGCTAGGGATTCCTAAAAAAATCGATCGTTCTTTTCTCAACAACAACAAAATTGATCGCTAGTCGCTAGGAGCAGATTTTTCTTTTGGGTGTCGCCAGGGACGGTTAGCCAGATTAGGAACTTTTTTTAAGATAGGAAAGAACATATATCTATTTTTACTTTAAATCTCATCCATCAATCTTTATGATTAACATAAAATCAACAGACATAAAAAGGTGACATATAGAAAACCATGAAATCCTCCTCCCTTTAATATTAGGTATAGATTACAAGGTATAAGTGTTCTCCCTGAGTATGCACTGTTGCGACAGTTCTTCATGCTGAGACACCACGTGATGATCGGGTGTGATAGGATCTACGTTCACATACAATGGGTGCACATGCAAATACTCGGGTTAAACTTGATGAGCCTAGAATGTACAAAGATGGCCTCAGAACATTGGAGACCGAAAGGTCAAACGTGAAATATATAGTAGATATGATCAACATAGAGATGTTCACCATTGTTGACTACTCCATCTCACGTGATGATCGGACATGGTTTAGTTGATTTGGATCATGTATCATTTAGATGACATGAGGGATGTCTATCTAAGTGGGAGTTCTTAAGTCATTTGATTAATTGAACTTAATTTATCCTGAACTTAGTTCTGGTAGTATTTTCATATGTATGTTGTAGATCAATAGCTTGCGATGTAGCTCCCTGTTTATTTTTGATATGTTCCTAGAGTAAACAAAGTTGAAATATGATAGTAGCAATGATGCGGACTGGGTCCGTGATCTGAGGATTATCCTCATTGCTGCATAGAAGAATTATGTCCTTGATGCACCGCCAAATGACAAACCTATTGCAGGAGTAGATGCAAACGTTATGAAAGTTTGGCAAGCTCGATATGATGACTACTTGGTAGTTTTGTGCACCATGCTTTACGGCTTAGAACTGGGACTTCAAAAACCATTTTGAACGCCACGGAGCATATGAGATGTTCCAAGAGACGAAATTGGTATTTCACTCATGCCCGTGTCGAGAGTTATGAGACCTCTCACAAGTAATTTGCCTACAAGATGGAGGAGAATAGCTCGGCTAGTGAGCATGTGCTCAGAATGTCTGGGTACTACAATCAATTGAATCAAGTGGGAGTTAATCTTCCAGATAAGATAGTGATTTACAGAGTTGTCTAGTCACTATCATAAAGCTACTAGAACTTCGCGATGAACTATAATATGCAAGGGATGACGAAAATGATTCCTAAGCCTTTCGTGATGCTTAGATTGGCAAAGGTAGAAATCAAGAAAGAGCATCAAGTGTTGATGGTTAACAAGATCACTAGTTTGAAGAAAAAGGGCAAGGGAAAGAAAGGGAACTTCAAGAAGAATGGCAAGCAAGTTGTTACTCCCATGAAGAAGCCCAAAGCTGGACCTAAGCCTGAAACTGAGTGCTTCTACTACAAAGGAAATGGTCACTGGAAGCGGAACTACCCCAAATATTTGGCGGATAAGAAGGATGTCAAAGTGAACAAAGGTATATTTGATATACATGTTATTGATGTGTAGCTTACTAGTGCCCGTAGAAGCCCCTGGGTATTTGATACCTGTTCGGTTTCTAAGATTAGTAACTCAAAACAGGAGTTGCAGAATAAATGGAGACTAGTTGTGGGTGAAGTGATGATGTGTGTTGGAAGTGGTTCCAAGATTGATATGATCATCATCACACACTCCCTATACTTTCAGGATTAGTGTTGAACCTAAATAAATGTTATTTGGTGTTTGCGTTGAACATGCACAAGATAGGATCGTGTTTATTGCAATACAGTTATTCGTTTAAGATAAAGAATAATTGTTATTCTGTTTACATGAATAAAACCTTATATGGTCATACACCCAATGTTAATGGTTTATTGAATCTTGATCATAGTGATACACATATTTATAATATTGATGCCAAAAGATGTAAAGTTGATAATGATAGTGCAACATATCTGCGACACTGCCGTTTAGGTTAGATTGGTGTAAAGCGCATGAAGAAACTCCATGCAGATGGACTTTTTGAACACTTGATTATGAATCATTTGAAACTTGTGAACCATGCCTCAAGTTCAAGATGACTAAAACTCCGTTCTTCGGAACAATGAAGTGAGCCGGAGGCTTATTGGAAATAATACATACCCATGTATGCAGTCCAATGAGTGTTGAGGCTCGCGGCGGGTATCGTTATTTTCAGACCTTCACAGATGATTTGAGCAGATATGGGTATATCTACTTAATGAAACACAAGTCTGAAACATTGGAAAAGTTGAAAGAATTTCAGAGTGAAGTGGAGAAATCATAGTAACAAGAAAATAAAGTTTCTACAATCTGATCGCGGAGGTGAATACTTGAGTTACGAGTTTGGCCTTCATTTAAAACAATGTGGAATAGTTTCACAACTCACGCCTCCTAGAACACCACAGCGTAATGGTGTGTCTGAACGTCGTAACTATACTTTATTAGATATTGTGCGATCTATGATGTCTCTTACCGATTTACCACTATAGTTTTGGGGTTATGCATTAGACACAGCTGCATTCACGTTAAATAGGGCACCATCTAAATCCGTTGAGACGACACCGTATGAACAGTGGTTTGGCAGTAAACCAAAGTTGTCGTTTCTTAATGTTTGGGTTGTGACACTCATGTCAAAAGGCCTCAGCCTAATAAGCTTGAACCCAAATTAGAGAAGTGTGTCTTCATAGGATACGCTAAGTAAACAATTGGGTACACCTTCTATCACAGATCTGAAGGCAAGATCTTTGTGGCCAAGAATGTAAGCTCTCTAGAGAAGGAGTTTCTCCTGAAAGAAGTGAGTGAGAGGAAAGTAGAACTTGATGAGGTAATTGTATCTTCTCTCAATTTGGAAAGCAGCTCATCTGGGAAATCTGTTCATGTGATGCCTACACCAACTAGAGAGGAAGCTAATGATGATGATCATGAAACTTCAGATCAAGTTACTCCCGAACCTCGTAGGTCAATCAGAACACGATCAACACCAGAGTGGTATGGTAATCTTGTTCTGGAAGTCATGTTACTAGACCATAGCGATCGTACAAACTATGAAGAAGCTATGATGAGCCTAGATTCCGATAAATGGCTTGAGGCCATGAAATCTGAGATAGGATCCATGTATGAGAACAAAGTGTGGACTTTGGTGGATTTGCCCGATGGTCGGGGACCCATAAAGAATAAATGGATCTTCAAGAAAAAGACTGATGACGATGGTAATGTTACTGTCTACAAAGCCCGACTTGTCGCAAAAGGTCTTCTTGACATGTTCAAGGGGTTGACTATGATGAGACTTTCTCAACCATAGCGATGCTTAAGTCCGTCTGAATCATGTTAGCAATTGCCACATTTTATGAAATTTGGCAAATGGATGTCAAAACTGCTTTTCTTAAATGGATATCTCTAAGAAGAGTTGTATATGATGCAACTAGAAGGTTTTGTCGATCCTAAAGGTGCTAACAAGGTGTGCAAGCTCCAGCGATCCATCTATAGACTGGTGCAAGCTTCTCGGAGTTGGAATATATGCTTTGATGAGGTGATCAAAGCATATGGATTTATACAGACTTTCGGAGAATCCTATATTTATAAGAAAGTGAGTGGGAGCTCTATAGAATTTCTAATATTATATGTGGATGACATATTGTTGATTGGAAATGATACAGAATTTGTAGATAGCATAAAAAGGATACTTGAATAAGAATTTTTCAATGAAAGACCTCGGTGAAGCTGCTTACATGTAGGGCATCAAGATCTATAGAGATACATCAAGACGCTTGATAAGACTTTCAATGAGTATATACCTTGACAAGATGTTGAAAGACTTCAAAATGGATTAGTAAAAGAAGGAGTTCTTGTCTGTATTGTAAGGTGTGAAGTTGAGTAAAGACTCAAAACCAGACCACGGCAGAAGATAAAGAGAGAAAAGTCATTCCCTATGCCTCAGCCATAGGTTCTATAAAGTATGATATGCTCTGTACCAAACCTGTTGTGTACCTTGCCATGAGTTTGGCAGGGAGGTACCAAAGTAATCCAGGAGTGGATCACTGGACAGTGGTCAAGAACATCCTGAAATACCTAAAAAAGACTAAGGAAATGATTCTCAGTTATGGAGGTGATAAAGAATTCGTCGTAAAGAGTTGTATCGATGCAAGCTTTGACACTGATCTAGATGACTCTAAGTCTCAATCAAGATACGTATTGAACATGGGAGCAATTAGCTAGAGTAGCTCCATGCAGAGCATTGTAGACATGAAATTTGCAAGATACATACGGATCTGAATGTGGCAGACACATTGACTAAACTTCTCTCACAAGCAAAACATTATCACACCTTAGTACTCTTTGGGTGTTAATCACATAGCGATGTGAACTAGAATATTGACTCTAGTAAACCCTTCGGGCATTGGTTACATGGCAATGTGAACTATGGGTGTTAATCACATGAAGATGTGAACTATTGGTGTTAAATCACATAGTGATGTGAACTAGATTATTGACTCTGGTGCAAGTGGGAGACTGAAGAAAATATGACCTAGAGGCAATAATAAAGTTGTTATTTTATATTTCCTTATTTCATGATAAATGTTTATTATTCATGCTAGAATTGTAGTAACCGGAAACTTGGTACATGTGTGGATACATAGAAAAAATATTGTGTCCATAGTAAGCCTCTACTAGACTAGCTCATTGATCAAAGATGGTTAAGTTTCCTAACCATAGACATGTGTTGTCATTTGATAAATGGGATCACATCATTAGGAGAATGATGTGATGGATAAGACCCATTCGTTAGCTGAGCATTATGATCGTTCAGTTTTATTATTATTGCTTTCTCAGATACATATACCTCCAACTATGAGATTATGCAACTCCTGGATACTGGAGGAATGCCTTGTGTGCTATCAAATGTCACAACGTAACTGGGTGATTATAAAGATGCTCTACAGGTATCTGCGAAGGTGTTTTTTGGGTTGGCATAGATTGAGATTAGGATTTGTCACTCCGAGTATCAGAGAGGTATCTCTGGGCCCTCTCGGTAATGCACATCATAAGAAGCCTTGCAAGCAAAGTGACTAATGAGTTAGTTGCAGGATGATGTATTACGGAATGAGTAAAGAGACTTGACGGTAATGAGATTGAACTAGGTATGAAGATACCGACGATTGAATCTCGGGCAAGTAACATACCGATGACAAAGGGAATAATGTATGTTGTCAAAATGGTTCGACCGATAGAGATCTTCGTAGGATATGTGGGAGCCAATATGAGCATACAGGTTCGCTATTGGTTATTGACCGGAGAGGTGTCTCGGTCATGTCTACATAGTTCTCGAACCCGTAGGGTCCTCACGCTTAACGTTCGATGACGATATTGTATTATATGACTTATGCGATTTAGTGACTGAATGTTGTTCGAGTCCCGAATGAGATCACGTACATGACGAGGAGTCTCGAAATGGTAGAGAGGTAAATATTGATATATATAGGACGAAGGAATTCGGACACCAAAAGTGTTTCGGGAAGCACCAGGTACTGAAGGGGTTCCGGGCACCCCCGGGAAAAGATATGGGCCAAGAGGGGAAACGCACCAGCCAGAAAGGGGCTGGCGTGCTCCCCTCCCCCCGCCCCCCATATGGGCTGGCAAAATTGGAGAAGGAAAGGGAAGGAGGAAAGGAAAAGGCAATATGATTCCCCCTTCCCCCTCTTGCCTTCCTACTATGAATAGGAATAGGAGAGGGGGTTTGGCCGAATTGGGAGATGATCCCAAGTAGGATTCCTCCTACTTGGGGTGCCCCCTTGGCTACCTATCCTCCCCTCTAACCTATATATATGTGGAGAGGGGGTGCCTACAACAGAGAACAACAACTGTTAGCCGTGTGTGGCGCCCCCTTCCAAAGTTTACACCCCCGGTCATATTGTCGCGGTTCTTAGGCGAAACTCTGTGTGGATCACTTCACCATCACCGTCACCACGCCATCGTGCTAATGGAACTCATCTACTTCCTCGACACCTTGCTGGATCAACAGGGTGAGGAACGTCATCGAGCTAAACGTGTGCATAACTCGGAGGTGTCATACGTTCGGTACTTGATCAGTCGGAGCTAGAAGTTTGACTACATCAACCGCGTTGTCTAACGCTTCCTCTTTCGATCTATGACGGTACGTGCACACACTATCCCCCTCTCGTTGATATGCATCTCCTAGATATATCTTGCGTGAGCGTAGTAAAATTTTGAAATTGCATGCTACGTTCCCCAACATGAACATCATATCACCCAAGCGTTCAATCATGATACCATTATGTTTTAGTTGATCACTTATTTGCCTATTGAAGTTTTATTGATTAATAATGAAATTATCAAATTCATCCAAACACTGACTAGGAGACTTATTATAGGGAATATCACCCTCATCAAATCTATAATGAGAATTTACCTCTACTACCTCCGTCGGGATGTCAAGTCCATGTATCTCTTAAATAGATGGTAAATTCCTAACATCTTCAAATTTAATACCCTTTTCTTTCATAGATTTCTTGGCTTCTTGCATATCTTCTAGACTGAGGAATAGAATAATTATTTTCTTTGGAGTTGGCTTATGTGGTGGTTCAAGAAGAGCCTAATCATCGACATTTCTCAACACATTATTTATAACTCATGAGCTTGTTCAATAGTTCGCTCCCTGGAAACAAAACTAGCACAACTATCTAGGTAGTCCCTAGAAGCATTGGTTAGTCCATTATAAAAGATATCGAGTATTCATTTTTTCTTAAGAGATCAAGGAAATCATTTATTAATTGGAGAAGCCTTCCCCAAGCTTGAGGGGGGTGCTCTTCCTCCAATTGCACAAAGTTATATATTTCCTTTAGAAAAGTAGTATATCATATCATGGGTACTACGCCATAACCAGGAGCAAGAATATTAAACCATTCTTTAGCATCAACCTTTAATGAGAAAGGAAACAAATTAAGAATATAGTAGTAGTGAATATTTTCCTCTTGAGCAAATAGGGTGGCAATGTCATTCAATTTAGTAAGGTGTGCCATAGCAGTTTCAGATTCTTAACCATGAAAAGGGTCAGATTCTTCAAAACTAATAAGTTCAGGATCAACACAGAATTCATAATCCTTATCATTAACAAAAATAGGAGATGTTGCAAACTTGGGATCACATTTCATTCTTTCAATCATAGCCTTTTATTTCAGCTTACTCGATAATTTCTTAAGATCCTCTTTATCATTACAAGTAAGAAATTCTTTAGCAATCTCCCCATCCATGACATAACCCTCAGGTATATTAAGCATCTTACTTATAGTAGGAATGCTAGGTATAATTGGTGAATCATAGTCTTCATTTATTTCATCATTTTCAAATTCTTTAGCTTTAGCAATTTGTTTGTCAAGAAATTCACCTAGTGGCACAGTTTCATCAAGCAGAGTAGTAGCATCATCATATGTGTCATCTATAGAAGAAGCAGTATCATCAATTACTTGTGACATATCAGATTGAATAGAAGGTGGTGGTGTCGCAAGTCAAATAAAATAGAAGGTGAATCAAGTGCAGAGCTAGATGACAGTTCCTTAGGTCCCCTCGTCTTAAAGGGTATTGTATTAGTCTTAGAGTCTTGCAGATTCTTCATAGTGATCAGTAGATATTTAACTCCCAAGTGAACTCAACAAATAGAGATATTGTGACGCCCCCGTTTCAATCGAACACTAATCATACATGCAAATGTGTACTATCAAGATTAGGGACTCACGGAAAGATATCACAACACAACTCTAAACACAAATTAAGTCAAACAAGCTTTATATTACAAACCAGGGGCCTCAAGGGCTCGAATACATAAACTCGAAAAAAATGAGTCAGTGGAAGCAACATTATCTGAGTACAGACATGAGTTAAACAAGTTTGACTTAAGAAGGCTAGCACAAATGTATCAATGATCGAAAAGGCAAGGCCTCCTGCCTAGGAGCCTCCTAACTACTCCTGGTCGTCAGCGGTCTGCATGTAGTAGTAGCCACCCTCGGGGAAGTAGTAGTCGTCGGTGGTGGCGTCTGGCTCCTGCATCCATCATCTGATCATAACATCCGGAAAGAAGAATGAAAGGGGAACAGGGGTAGCAAAGCAACCGTGAGTATTCATCCAAAGCACTTGCAAGCATTATATCTATACTAAGTATGCATTGGTGTCAAAGGAAGGGATGTATCTGTGGACTAAACTGCAGAATGCCAGAATAGAGGGGGAGGCCTAGCCTATCAAATAATGGCATCTTCAATCATCTTGTAGCATTTAGAAGAGTACAGAATAGCATATTATATTTAACAAGTATGTTTTAACATTAGTGCCTAGAGATCCTTTCTCGACTCCCTGTAAGAAAGCGATCCTGGAGCCATCATATCCTTTTCATACCTCAACATCAAGTTCAAGTTGTATCGATCGGGATACAACTCTAAGCGTCCATTACCGTGGACATGGTTATTCGGATAGATCAATCTTCCCTACAGGGGTGCACAAACTTACCCAACACGCTCGATCAACTCCGCTCGAACACACCATCAGGTCGTGACCGGCCTCAGCCAATCAACACGCCGTAGTCCTACCTAGGCTCAATAAAGAGGTCACATGCCGGTCTACATCCTAAATGTGAAGGGGTCGTGGCCCAATCGTCCTTTGCAATCCTGTGTGTTGTGAGGACGGTCGGGATCTGTCCTGGCTACCTCCTTATATAAGGCAAGTGCTTACATGGACCACCTGGGTGCGTGCCACTCAACTGTGGTGTGTGAAGAGATTTTGGGAGAAACGTATGACAAAGAGTGCCCATACTTATTCCCGCATGGTGGTTAGTGAGAAAAATTCTAGAGGCCTACTCGGATCACATATACAAACCGTTAGTGTCTTGGTAGCACGCGGTAACGAGCAAAGATTCACGATCATGTGACCCCGTCACCCTGTCTTGTGGACTTACAGCAAGGGCTAAGAATGCCCGGCCGTGTCACGTAATTATCTCGCGGGTACCCTCTAGGTCAACCCGACTTCACATCACTCGCGGGTACCCCTCGGGGCCGATCCAGTGTCATCATGGTTCTGTGGTAACTCAAAGTAACTGTATGTCCAAAACAGCAAGGGGGGAACCCAAGGAATGACCCTCTATGGACTCCCACTTGATGTAACCGTCAAGGTGGAGTTGGAGGAATCACCCTTGATGGTCCACACTTGAGGGGTTGCATGACTGAGTCGTTACCGGGAGTGGTAAAGGAGGAATCACCATCGTTGACCACGATTGAATAGCTACACTACAGGGTTAACATCAGAAGTGCTGACGAGGTATCACCCTCGGCAGATAGTAACTCTACAGAGTCATACAACTAAGGGGGGGTGATGTGCGGTGTCGGGGCCTGGACATCAATCACGTTGGTTGAGTCATCGAACGTAAAGCGGGGCAACTGGGACAAGGTGAGGGGTCACACATGGATCACTAACCAAGCTATACTAAACAGTTTAGGATAAACATGTAAGGTATGAAAGTAGGTAACAAAAACAGGCTATGCATTAGAATAGGATCATACAAAAAACAAATAGCAGTTCTAATGCAAGCATGAGAGGAAAAGAAATGGGCGATATCAGAGTGATCAAGGGAGGTTTGCTTGCCCGGAAGCTCTGCTGAAAAGGAGAAAGGTCGTCGATGACGTAGTCGATCACAGCGGCAGGATCAGTCTCGGGGTCTACCAAAGAGAAGAGGGGGAAGAACCAATAAATATGAAGCAAACAAAGCATCACAATGAATGACTTAGCAATACGTCGTGCTAGGGGTGACATATCACCATGCTACACGTTACAAACGGAAAGGCAAAACATTCGAAGAGGTTTTCCTGACATTTGGTATTTTCCGGACAAACAAAAAAGAGGGGACGGTTCCATGTTCAGCATGCTAGGGGCATGTGACATACGAATGGACCACGTATTCAGATTCGTTGGATTTTTTGAGCAATTTTCATATATAAATTATTGTCATCAGAGCTACGGTTGAATTTATGAATTCCCAAATTTAAACAATATTCTGAAAATCCTGGAATTTAATTAAATCCGAAAATAGGGACTAAAATGCTAAGTACACCCGAAAGTGTACCCAGCCAGAAGCACAATGAGGCTGACAGATGGGGCCCTGTTGACTGCCTAGTCAGCAGTCAACAGTGGATGGTTGACTGGTCAACTGACCAGGGGGACCCACCTATCATTGAATCAACTATTAACAGTGTCTTTAAATGTTTTAGTTAACTTAGTTAGCATGTGGGGACCATCTTTAAGTGTCACCTTTTAGTAAAACTAACCTAACCTTTTAATTAGTGAAGGGGGCCATTAGTTAGTGGGGAGTAGCGCCTAACCTAAAGGCCAGAGGCCTGGTAGCCACCAGGGCGATGCACGCACGCGTGCAGATCGAGCCATGGGTGCGGTTGGCCGGTCGGTTAGGGGCAACGGGGAGCAGGGCGGGGAGTAGCGACAGCAGCAACAGTGAGCATCTGTGGCAAGTAGCCGCAGCAGCTAGGCACGGCGTGGCGCTAGCAGCAGAAGCAGTGCCGGCAGCAGCCGCATGAGGAGAAGCCAGTAACGGCCACAATTGTAAGAAGCAACACTAGGAAGCAGGAAACAACAGCAAAGCTTCAGTGATAGCAGTAGCAAAGCAGCAGGCAGCGGCCGCGAGCAGTAGCATTTACAGGCACGTATGGCTAAAGGCGGCTGGGGGCACAACGCGCGACGACGAGAGTGGCTAGGTGTCGCCAGGGGATGGCCGAACGCGATAGGGCGCGCACGCGATGCTGTGGCGCGAGGGGCGGGCGCGGATCACGGCCAATGGCCGGATCTTGGGCGGGGCGGGGCAGGGCGGGGCGGCGACAAACATCGTCGGGCCATGGGGGAAACGGAAGAGGGGAAACGGGGGGAGCTCACCGCGGAGGCACACGAAGGCCCGGCGGTGGGTTAGGTGTCAGGACCCTAACTCAATGGCACACCGATCTAGTATGTAACACCTCATATCACTTTGCGGCCTCATGTATGGTATCCCCATGGGTGACGCCTTACCAGGCCCGGGACCGTTTGCGCCTTTTGGCACACATATATGATAGTGTCGCTAGCATCCATATGACAAGGAGACCGGGCTGACATGGCTAGTCGTGAACCCAAAGTGGCACTAACTTACAGGGACAGGCATACATGACCCAGCAACGAACGTGTCGGTCATCAGCAAGTGAATCCGGGATGTAGCAGCTGGGCTAGCAGGACTCCAATAAACCGTGTTGTAGCAGGCTAACAGGACTCCGGTAGTCATCGCATGACAATTCCCCGAAGGGACAGCCACAGGAACAAAGAAGGACACATGTCGGCCAGCCTAAGTGTTCCGGAGCAGTAGCAAGCTACCAAGGCTACCCAGGATAAACCACTAGATAGTCAGATCCCACACATACCAAGCATTTCAATAACATACACACAATATGCTCGATATGTGCAATACAACATGGAAATGGAAAAACAAGATTTGATAAATGTTTGTGAAGAAAAAGTTTCTGGAAAAATGTGAAAATTGCACCATGAGATAGATCATGATTTTATGAGCTACCAGAAATTTGAATCATCAAATTTGGAGTCCATTTGAATATTCTAGAGATTTTACAATATTTATAAAAAAATAAAAAGGAAGAAAAGATGTCAACCTCATAAAGCGCGCTGGGCGAAGCCCAGCTAAACGGCGCCTACTGGGCTCGGCCCAGTGGCTCAGCTGCGCGAGGGAGGAGGTGACACCTGCAGGTCACCTGCCCTGCCCTGTGTCGTCTTCTACCCCGCGACGCCAGGCAGAGGGCACCTGCCTCGCTCGCCATCGGCGCTGCTCTTCCCATCTGCGACGGTCGGCGGTGGGGGCAGAGCCGTGCGGTTTGGCCGCGCCCGAAGAAGGAGGCAGGGGGAACGTGGCGCCTTCCTCGTGCGTGCGCGGACGCCGTTGGAGCAGGGCTTGGCCGCCGCCCGTGCCGGCGATTTCGGACACCTCCGGCGGTGTGCTGCACACCGAAGAGCTCAGGACGGAGTGCCACATCCATCCATATGCCCAAGGCATGTCGGGGAGGTCCAAAGAGGTGGAAAGACGGATGGCCGTGGAAGAGGCCGCCGGCCATGGAGGTGGACATAGGGCACGAGGGGGAGAGGGAGCTTGTCCAGGAGGTTCCTGGGCGAGAGGGAGAGCGGGGAGAGGCCAGAGTGGTGCTCGGGGTGGCCTTATATGGGTGAGGAACCGGTGCTCCATGGGTAACGTCCAAGCACGCGCTGGGTGAGCTCTGCAGAGGGGAGGGAAGAGAGGTCCAGGAGGGGGCCGGCAGCGTGCCGTGCCGAGGACGCCGAGGTGACCTTGGGGGACATGCTGGAGAGGCCTGAGGTCGACGGGAGCATCGGGCAGAGGGTGACTACAGTGCGGGAGCGCACTGTAGCGCGCTCCAGAGCATGCATATGGCCGGCATGGCTATTTTTCTTGCGCTCTGGGCTTGGACTCTAGTATCTGGGGGCTCTAGGGGGGAGTAAAGAAGTTGGGAGGGGCATTGGATGGCCTGGATAGCCAGTAGGAGAGGAGAGAGGTTGAGGGAGAGAGAGAAAGGGGGTTGTCGAGAGAGGGAGAGGGAGGTTTTCACCCCCCCAATAATGGAGCTGTAATGTTTCCACTGTTACTGGTGGTAGAAGAGGACTAGGATGGCCTGTGGTAAGATGTTGAGGCAAAGGAGAAGAGTGGAAGAGGTCAAAATGATGATTTTGGAAATATGGTAGAAGGTGTTTGATGCAGGTTTGAGCAAGCAAATGAATTCCACTTGATATGAGAATGAACAAGATCAAATGTAATGTAGATTTGAGGTGGGTCACCAATTGTGAGTCCATTTGGAGAAAGTTTCCAATGTAACTTTCGCAAACCCTAGAAATGAACAGAAATGGATTTTCCAAGATTTAGTCATGAAAATCTTTTCTCCTTGATGCACCACTTTGTGTAATGTCATAATTTAGGATTTAGAACATGCCCACAAAGGTTTAGAGCAAAAGGAGAAAGTTTCCAATGTAGAGTTGTTCAAATTTGGTTCTGGACAGGAAGGGTTTTGCGGCACTTTGATCAAGTTAACTTGTACTCTAAGTTGTGCCACTTGGTCTATATGAATATTTATACCATGTAAGCATGTGCACCTAGTTTTAGAACATTTGGAAATATTTGGCAATGTAAAGTTGCTCAAACTTCAAAATGCACAGAAATGGTTTTGAGGGGATTTCATGGGATTATACTATTCTCCATTGCATGAGACTTTTCAAGATCATCAAACATGTCATATGTGACATGCTAGAATTTTCTTGGAATTTTTAGAGAATATTCCCTTTATAAATATTTCAAAATCTTGAAAAATCTTGAGGGGCTTGACCAATATTTTGAACATGACCATGTGTTTAAACTCTTATATATGGACAATATTTGTCCACTCAGTTTCCCCAAATTTTGTAAAATATTTTTGAAAGATTTAAATAATTTTAACCTATTAAATACCATTTCTGGCCTTAATAAAAAGCCTTTAAATAAAATAGGAAATTAACTTTTAAAATTATATTTTTGTGGTTTATGGCAGTCTTTTATCTAATAGGAGTCAAATATGTTTTTTGAAAGATTTTTCATACCCCAAATCAAGTACTTGTAGTGCAAACCTCAATTCAGGGGTTTTTGGAAGACTAAATTTAGAAAATACTTTTTGTCCAAATTATTTTGTAAGAAAATTCTATAATGTACTATACACATGGCATGATCATTGGTTCAAGAGTTTGGAACAAGGAGCTGAAGTATAGGAGTTGGAGGATTTATTTGCTTTTTAGAGCACTAGCAAACAACAAACAAAATCCATTCAAGGCAAAGTCCAAAACACTCAAAAGTTTTTGTCAATCCACATTTTATCATGATTTATCATCTTAAGTGTAGTGCCATGAAAATCAGGGTGTCACAGACCTACCCCCCTTACAAGAATCTTGTCACCGAGATTCCCAAACTAGGCGCGAAAAGGAGTACCGAAACTTGGACCTGGGGTAGTCTTCAAGTCCTGATACTGCTTCTGCTTCCTAGTGGTGCTCCATTGAACCTTGAGGCGCTTGATGGTGTGGCTTCGTGTGCTTGATCCATGTTGCTAAGGGGTTTCTTGCATAGGTCAGGTTGGGCTGGGGGTCAATGGCTTGGTGATTGATGTCGTTATTAGTGATCGGGCCAGTTAGGAAGTTGGAAACACTTCCTGTGTTGTGTCGTGTGGAAAAACGTTGTGCACAATGGGTAACTCAGGTGGTGACTCCAGCTGGTAGTTTTCTGCTCTTCGTCTTGGGATGATCTCAGAGGGGGGGCGGTAAATCTTGGTGTGAGCTTCCTTTTTACATGGAAATGCTCGGTTCCTTCGAGAGGAGTGGTTTGCAGATACGCACGGTCTTCGACAAGGAAGTTCACTTCTTGGCGATGATGGTTTGTATAGTTCTTCCTCCCTCACATGGCGGTCTTCAGATGTTCTCAGCCGAATGGCTCTTCTCCCATCTTTGGGTAGACATGTATGTCTCCAAATAAAGATGACAACTAACTTGTCCAAGTACTCCATGAAGACTTTGTTCACGAGGTACATAAAGTAGGCTGGGGTATTGGTGGTGGTCACGGTTGAGTATGGGACAAGGTGTTCTCGACCTAGAGCCAAAGGATGTGGTCATGATCTGACCATGTTGTGGCTTGGTAAGGCTTAAGGGTTTCAAGGATTCTAGGGTGCGAGTGAACGTCTGTCATCTTATCCTTGAGCACAGTTTCTGAGATGCCAATTGTTCTATCTAGTCTTCCAAACAAATCACACCATATTTTCAAAATGGACACCCCGTATAGATCAACTCCAATCGTTACTCATATTATTTATATCCTCATGGCTCCCGAGAGGGGGTCTTAACAAAATCATACATGTCTTCTATCTCCAAACTCAGGCGTATGGCAATCCTCATGTAAAAATCCATGGGTAGAATATACAACTGCCAAACTGAAGTAAACACGACAATCCAAGGGTTCAGCCTATTCTTCCAAGGTCTAAGATATTGCATCTCTATCCTAAGGAAACACGTCGTATGCCACTCCAAGATCTTGTTTCCTTCCTATGAGTCAACTCCAACTGCCCATTAACCTTAATCAATCACTACATAATCCATTAATCCAATGTCTATGGCGTTCCACATGATCTATTAATGTCCTATAATCCCCGAATACTTGAATGGGCTATGTTATTATAGTAAGTCCACCAATTCCCATTATCGGGGTCAAGTAAAGTCCAAGGTCAGGTTATATAGATCCCTAAATAAACCCGACAATTAATCCAACCCCCTAGTTTGTTGTCCACCGAGAAGCATGGAATCATGATTGAGATCATTAATCTAAATCCAATTTACTCGGAACCAGGTACATTTACTCAGCATCTATACTCAACTAGGATCACCTACTTAAATCCAAATCTCATGTCCAACGAGAATTCCTACATGTTTCTCCCAAGTCATTATCGTAACATCAACTATCTCCTATCAATATCCCCTGGCTAAGTCAAATCCTTATGCTCCCAAGAATTTCAGTTTGCGATCATAATTGTCCTACTAAATCCAATGTACCCAGGGGTAATGAAAGTTATGCTATCCTATTATCATGATCCCACCAAGTCCATCTATCAACATGAAAACCTCATAATACACCAAAGAGTCTCAGATAATTCCTCAAGATCACTGATATCAACTCATCAAGTCAATTGTCCTCTATTCCTATATCCTCAAATTGTCCTTCCCTATGGCATCGCCAGTTTTGGTGCTATCTCAGGATGATAATGTGCTCGTTCACTATGTCCACTAGTTCCATAATGAACCCAGTGTTGTGCAAGGTTACGAAGGCTTAATTGGTTCTCTTACAATTCTGTGGGTTAAGCACATGGTTAAGGATTTGAGATGGGGTATCTCGTGAAGTCTCGAAGGGTCTAGGTAGGGCTGGAATTCGAGCTGAGTCACGAGCTATTCGTTTAGCTCACGAGCTTCGAGCTTTTTTTTCAGCCCTAGGTTTAGGGATGGGTTCCCAGTCTTGAGGGCTAAACATATCTCTACAGGGTTGCATTTGGTCGAGGAGGCTATAGCAAAAGTCTTCAGTGCTAGTGGGTTGCCGAAGTACAATCATTGGTGTATCTTGTCTTGCCGGTCTTCAGTTGAGGAGAGAGATGAGAGGGGAAAGTAACATCGAGGAGGGGAAATCCTAAAGGGGGTTCTATAGTGCAAGTGCAAACAACAAGTGCCGACAAAACCAAACACAAGCATTAAGATAATGTCGGTGTACTAGAATAGGGGTACCCTAGTACCCCGAACTTGTGCACGGGCAGTTGCAGCACCCCGCGGCAAGGCTTGCCAGGCGACCGCCAAGGTCCTCCATGGTTCCTTTGGAGCCATTCAAGAACAAAGTATTTAAGACAAGGCCCCGGCAAGAGGAGCTTGCCGGGAAGGCCAACCAAGGCATCCCAAGGAATTTGCCGCGACGCGCCACGTGTCCCGGCAAGGCGACAAGGCCCCGGCAAGAGGAGCTTGCCGGGGAGACCAACCAAGGCATATCAGGGCCCGGTGAGCGACATGCTTCCAGACCCGACAAGGCAACGGCCGCGGCAAGGCGCTTGCCGCGGCAGGCGGCCACTCTGTGCCCACGCTCCAGTGCATCCACCAACGTGTCGCTCTGGGGGCCTTTCCAGGCGCGCGTAGCGGGAGGCTGGGCAGCCAGCAGTGCGCGGTGGCATGCGAAGCTGACAAGACTGCCATCATGGCGAGCGGTGGCGTCCCTGACGGTACCTTTTTGCACTGTTTGGGCGATACAGACGGGCATTTAATGCCCTTGTCCCCTGCCGTCAGCGTTAGGTAGGGTGCACTGTACAAGTAACTGTACCAACCACCTCTCTTTTTACACTTTTACCCTTCTCTGCGTTGCCACATGTCGGTGACCCCTTGAGCATATAAAAGGAAGCCCATGCGCAACGTAGAGGGGGTTGGACTCATTCGGAAGCCAGAGAAACACTTAGCTCACTCTCGAGCAAGAACATAATAGAATCAGACAAGCAGCAGTAGGAGTATTATCTCTCCGGAGACCTCCGAAGCTGGGTAAACTACTCGTGTGCTTCCCCTCGATCTGCTCTTCGTGCGACCTCCGCCCCCTGCCGAACCGAAAGGGGCTCGGTCCGTCGGCCCCATAGGTGTTCGTGGATCAGTTTCCCCGACATCTTTGGCGCGCCAGGTAGGGGGCATCGAGGTTGTGTGAACCTGATCCGGCGTTCACACGAGCTAGATCTTCATTTTCTTCATCAACATGCCACCGAAGAAGAAGGCTTCGGAGGCAGCTGTTCCGTCCACGTCGATCCCACCGCCACCGGAGCAAACCGGTGGTGGGATAGACGCCGGCGGAAGGACGGACGCCGACGAGGAAGCTCACGACGCTGCCAGGTCCAAGGGCAAGGCGGCGCAGACCTCGACGTCCGCGCTTGTTCCGCGCCCGTCTCAAGAGGTGCAGGACCGACAACGTCATGGTACTCGCAGTACCATACATTTGTTGGGCCAAGATCAAGCTGGTGGATCCCGGGGCGCTCAAGACCAGCATGCACGCCAGCGTACCAGCACGAGCGATACACGGTCGCCCGGATGGGATAATGCTCCTTCTAACATAGTTAGAAGTCCGAGCACATCCCGCTCCTCGCGCCGTCCGCCACTGCCACCCACCACTCCGGCGGAAGCTTTGGCGCGAGCTCAACTGCTCCTGGATTACCCTCCGACGTCGGACAAGATCGACGAATGGAGGGCCACCATTCAGAGTCTCATCGGCTACGCCAACAGCGACACTCTGCGGCAGCCGAGCGCGTCGCTGCCGCGGCAGGGTTGCCAGGCGCGAGCCGGTGGCGACGAAACTGGTGAAGGTGCAACCACCATGCACTCTCCGCCCCGAAGGCCAAGATCGCCGACTCGTCGGATCCATCTCGACAGCGACTCCACTGCGTCATCGGATCCACGAGCTCGTCGCGATCAGCGCCAAGTTCTTCATGATCGACAGCAAGAAGACGCTCGTACTCGCATCGAGCGCCGAAGAGAAGCGCGACGCCAATCCCGACAAAATCAAGGCCATTGAGCAGATTGAAGTACCAAAGCGCGTCAAGGATGTACGAAGGCTCACCGGTTGCGTGGCTGCTCTCAGTAGGTTTATCTCTAGATCTGCTGAGCGCGCCCTGCCATTTTTCAAAATATTGAAAAAGGCAGGTCCAATGAAATGGACTCCGGAGGCGGAGGCTGCGCTGCAGGACTTGAAGAAATACCTGTCCTCCACTCCAACACTTGTCGCACCTAAGCCACAAGAGAAGTTGCTGCTATATATAGCGGCAACCAATCAAGTGGTTAGTGCCGCGTTAGTGGCGGAGAGAGAGGCAGATGATGAGCCAGCAACCACGGCAGATGCATCCAGCGACAAGCAGGGGGCTTCGCCGGCAAGCTCTGGTCCCGACAAGGATGGATCTGCGCAGGAGCATGATAAGATGCAGAAGAGAATGGTGCAGCGCCCAGTTTACTTTTTCAGTTCCCTTCTGCAGGGGGCTAGGTCAAGGTACTCTGGTGTGCAGAAATTGCTTTTCGGCCTCCTCATGGCCTCGAGAAAGTTGCGCCATTACTTCCAAGCACATGAGATCACAGTCGTCACTCGTTTTCCGCTGAAGAGGATACTGCAAAATCCCGAAGCAACAGGCAGGATTGTAGAGTGGGCGCTGGAACTGTCAAGCTTTGGCCTCAAGTTTGAAAGTACTTCAACTATCCAAAGCAGAGCATTGGCAGAATTCATAGCAGAGTGGACGCCAACGCCAGATGAAGAAATTCTAGAGACAAGCATCCCCATCAAGGAAGCGAGCAAAGAGTGGCTGATGTACTTTGATGGTGCCTTCTCGCTGCAAGGCGCCGGCGTGGGCGTGCTGCTTGTCGCACCCACCGGAGAGCACCTCAAGTACGTAGTCCAGATGCACTTTCGCAAGGAGCAAGCAACCAACAATACTGCAGAGTATGAAGGATTGCTTGCCGGTCTCAGGATCGCAGCAGACCTTGGGATCAAGAAGCTCATTGTCAGGGGTGACTCACAGCTTGTCGTACGCCAAGTGAACAAGAACTATCAGAGTCCATTGATGGAAGCATATGTTGATGAAGTGAGGAAGATGGAAGAGCACTTTGACGGCCTACAGATGGAACATGTTTCGAGAGCTTAGAATGACATTGCTGATGGCCTATCGAAGTGCGCCGCACTAAAGTTACCTGTGGAACTAGGGGTCTTTGTGCTCAAGCTGACTCAACCATCCGTAACGCCATCAACTGGACAGAACAAGAAGAGGAAGTTGATTTCTGGTGACTACTTTCCAGCAGAGCTCCCCGAAGCCGCCGCCAACAAGGTCCCCAAGATCAACACCAAGGATGCTGAGGAGCAGTTTGCTCCGGCAAGCCTTATGGTTTGTTCCGTAGTAGCAGACGCTCCCGACAAGCTTTGCTCCGGCAAGCTTGCCGGGGGACATCAAGCTCCGGCAGAACCGCAGGTTCTTGCTGTAGAAGCAGGTGTTCCCGCAGCAGCCGATGTGCCTTTAGTCCTTGTTGTCGAGCCACAAGCTCCAGCATGGGCGCATCAGATTGTCCATTTCCTTCAGACAGGAGGACTTCCCGATGAGCAAGAAGAAGCGGAAAAAGTAGCCCGGCAGTCAAGTATGTACCAGTTTGTTGACAACACACTGTACAGAAGAAGACTCAACGGTGTGAAATTGAAGTGTATTTGCCGGGAAGACGGACAAAAGCTGTTGGCAGAGATACATGGAGGCATATGTGGTCACCACATTGGCGAAAGAGCACTTGCCGGCAAAGCGTTCCGGCAAGGTTTCTTTTGGCCGACAGCCCTCCAGGATGCAACTACACAAGTAACCAAGTGTGAAGCGTGCCAGTTCCATTCCAAGAAGATACACCAGCCAGCTCAAGCTCTCCAGACGATACCTTTATCCTGGCCATTTTCGGTCTGGGGGCTCGACATCCTCGGCCCCTTCCCCCGAGCTGTCGGGGGCTTTGAGTACTTGTATGTTGCAATCGACAAGTTCACAAAGTGGCCGGAAGTGGAACCGGTGAGGAAGGTGACAGCACAGTCAGCAATCAAGTTCTTCAGGTCGATTGTTTGTCGTTTCGGGATCCCTAACAGGATCATCACCGACAACGGTACGCAATTCACGAGCCGCACCTTCATGCAGTACGTCCAAGATCTTGGCGCCAAGATCTGCTTCGCTTCTGTTGCTCATCCGAGAAGCAACGGTCAAGCGGAGAGGGCAAATGCTGAAGTGCTGCGCGGGCTCAAGACCAGAACTTTCGAGAGGCTGCACAAGTGCGGAAGAAACTGGATCGAGGAGCTGCCGGTGGTTCTTTGGTCGATCAGGAAGACACCAAATCGAGCCACTGGCCAGACACCTTTCGCTCTAGTCTATGGAGCAGAGGCAGTTCTCCACACGGAACTCGTATACGGATCACCTCGAGTGCTCGCTTATGATGAGCTTGAGCAAGAGCAGCTGCGACAAGATGACGCGCTGCTCCTTGAGGAAGATCGTCTTCAGGCTGCTGTACGAGCTGCTCGATACCAGCAAGCTTTGCGCCGCTACCATAGCCGCAAAGTTAAAGCCAGAAGCTTCGAGGAAGGCGACCTTGTTCTTCGGCGCGTTCAGTCCGCCAAGAATTCCAACAAGTTGACGCCGAAGTGGGAAGGCCCTTATCGGGTGAAACGAGTCACTAGGCCCGGCGCTGTCCGCCTTGAGACCGAAGATGGCATTCCGGTGAGCAACTCCTGGAACATTGAGCATCTTTGTAAGTTTTACCCATAGGACACGGTTGCCGGAACCTGTTCCGGCAACCACCTTTTGTACAAGTCTTGCCGATGTTGCATGTAATCCTTTGTACAAAGCCGGGCGCAGATCTCGTGCATAAGTAAAGCTCATGTGCTCCGCACATCTTGTCAATTTCATGCATTATATTCTTTCTTGCATGCGTTATCTGACACTTTGTGCAGCACCAACCTCCGGTAAGCAATAGTGATCCGTAAGGCTCCATATTGTTATTTTCTCTTCTTTCTTTTTCTCAAAGGAAGGAAGATTCCCTCGCGCACAAGTTTGCCGGGGGGGAGGAGAAGATAATGATGTGGAACAGGCGTCGTTCAAGAAAGTTTCACCTTGACGGAAACCTTGCTGGGAAGCAAACGACAGAAAAGCTAAGTTGCCAAAGTTTGAGCAATTAGTTTTAATTTTTAAGTTATCTTCCTCGAACGACCATGCTTTGTATGGAAAACCTATGCGCGGAGGAACCAACTCGTAGCTAGTTGCGCCCTTACTTTGTTTTGAGTCCGCTCAACAACTTAAGTGTGCTGCATCTGGTCGTGACAAGGTTTCTTTTCGGAAGCGGCACCGCCAGCAGGCTTTTGACGTCCCGCACTCAGCGCTCGCGGCTCGGGTGCCTGCGCCGACAAGTTCCCTAAAAGCGTAGGGTAAAAACATACAAAGGAAGGAATCTAGTAAAGGAAATAACGTAGCAATTGATACCAGAAATAGAGTTATATTACAAAATAACTTTTCGCAGCTCTAACAAATTGATCTTATAATATGGCTAGCAGCGACAAGGAGAAAGAGAAAACGGGCGGCCTAGTCTACGCGATCGCCCTCAACCCTCTTGATCTCGCTCACCTTGTCCACAATGGGTGCGACAAGGGCCTTGAGCGCATCCAGATCGGCGTTAGGCGGCAAGGACCTGAGGACGTTGGTGAGGTTGAGGCCTGGGTTGCGGAAGGCCACCTTCATCAGCACCTTCTGGAGAGCCCCCGCGCAAATCCTGCGCGACTCGTCGGCCAGCTGCTTTGGGATCCTCTCCCGGAGCCGCTGGAGTGCCGTCGCCACGCCCTTGAAGAACAGGCTGAGCTTGGCGCTGGGTTGGAGATGCTCGTCGGAAGGATACCCAAAGTCCTCCATCCCCAACTACGGCAGCTCCTCGTCGATGACTGCGGCGATATTCACCAGACCCTCGGTCCAATGCTCCACCGTCTCCCTAAATGAGTTCTGGGTAACAGCGATGCTCTCTAGCAGCGCCTTGTCGGCCTTGATCTTCTCCGACAAGGTCACCTCCCGCTCCTTCCGCAGCGCCGCGAGCCGCTGCGCCTCGGCCGACTTCACACCCTTCCCCTTGTCGGCTTTCGGAGCCATGGCGGAAGTGGTGGGGGAGGTCGACGGCGTTGGTGATGCTGGTGGCAATGGGGGGCGGAGCGCTGCTCTCTGGCGGAAGAAGGGGGGAGCGGCGGAGGTTTGCGAAGATAGAGTAGTAGCAACCAGCAGGGGGGGAACGAACTGCCCCTGTTTCCCCCGCTTATAAAGAGGGAGGGGGCGGACATTTCGCCCTTCCGAATAAAGAATCCACCCACGATCTCTCCCACGACGCCGCATTCGACGCATGCCGTTAGGGAGGGCGCGGTGGATACGGAGTCAGATTCGGCGTGGCCCAGGCCGCGTGTCCCCGTGCCCTGTCTTGGGCCTGGCCCAACAGCGCTCGGCACCGTGTATGGCCCAGGCCCGGGGGCTCCTATCGGTGTACTAGAATAGGGGTACCCTTGTAACCCGAACTTGTGCACGGGCAGTTGCAGCACCCCGCGGCAAGGCTTGCCGGGCGACCGCCAAGGTCCTCCATGGTTCCTTTGGAGCCATTCAAGAACAAAGTATTTAAGACAAGGCCCCGGCAAGAGGAGCTTGCCGGGAAGGCCAACCAAGGCATCCCAAGGAATTTGCTGCGACGCGCCACGCGTCCCGGCAAGGCGACAAGGCCCTGGCAAGAGGAGCTTGCCGGGAAGACCAACCAAGGCATATCAGGGCCCGGTGAGTGACAAGCTTCCGGACCCGACAAGGCAACGGTCGCGGCAAGGCGCTTGAAGCGGCAGGCGGCCACTCTGTGCCCACGCTCCAGCGCATCCACCAACGTGTCGCTCTGGGGGCCTTTCCAGGCGCGCGTGGCGGGAGGCTGGGCAGCCAGCGGTGCGCGGTGGCATGCGAAGCTGACAAGATTGCCATCGTGGCAAGCGGTGGCGTCCCTGACGGTACCTTTTTGCACTATTTGGGCGATACAGACGGGTATTTAATGCCCTTGTCCCCCGCCGTCAGGGTTAGGTAGGGTGCACTGTACAAGTAACTATACCAACCACCTCTCTTTTTACACTTTTACCCTTCTCTGCGTTGCCACCTGTCGGTGACCCCTTGAGCATATAAAAGGAGGCCCATGCGCAACGTAGAGGGGGTTGGACTCATTCGGAAGCCAGAGAAACACTTAGCTCACTCTCGAGCAAGAACATAATAGAATTAGACAAGCAGCAGTAGGAGTATTATCTCTCCGGAGAGCTCCGAAGCTGGGTAAACTGCTCGTGTGCTTTGCCTCGATCTGCTCTTCGTGCGACCTCCGCCCCCCGCCGAACCGAAAGCGGCTCAGTCCGCCGGCCCCATAGGTGTTCGTGGATCATTTTCCCCGACAGATAAGGAAGGTGATATAGTCGCATACTTGTTGCCTAGGGCAAAAAGGGTGACTGATATCAAAACATAAACAAATAAAAACAAGCAACATACAATCATGGTTCTGTTCGAACCATCATACGGACTCGACTGCGCATAGGGGGTACACGACTCATCCTACCCTAGGGGTTCTCAGATTCAGTTGTCGTGCTTTGCTCCGTGCCTCGTGCAGTCTTCTGGGTTTTCCTCAGGTGTCGCTACGTCTCCTGTAGTTGCTCGATGAAACGATCCAGGTTGAGCCTGAAGAGTCTTCAACAACTTCGCGCCTGTTGAAGTGACGGGGTGAAGGTGGCTCCTCGTAACTGGCATTGACTTGGTCTTTTCTTGTCTTCTAAGGCATCGACGGTACCAGGTAGGCAATCCTTTATGCAATGACAATAACAAGGCGTAGTAGAGGTCCAACATGTCGGTTATGTTGGTGACAACATCGACACCAAGAGCGAGGAATGAAGAGAACCGTTTTCCTGCTCACTATAGTGAGGCGGACCAAATGGCAAGGTTCCCATCCACCGGTGGTTGCCAATACAACAACAGTAAGGACAAGGTTTCTCTATTAGTGATGTATATCATGATCTTGCATATCTTACACCCTGATCGTCATAGGGCAAGGTTGCATCATCCTGGGGAAAATTCAAAGGTGTCGCCATCCACTGGGTCTTCATGTCCTCATTCCTCGAAGGCGTATCTTCTGTTGGCATCGTCTTGCTGTGGTGTCACCAATCTTGTGTTCAGAAGAGGTGGGCGAGTGTTTGGCAAGGTGTACTCCTTCTAGGCAATCTACGAGGATTACAAGGAATCCTGTGTCAGAGGTTTGAGGGTGCTAGCGACCATTTGAAATTGTTTTGAGGGAGAAGAGATCGAGAGGGAAAATATACCTTAGTTTTTCAAAAAAAACTCACAGGGAAGAGAAGTATAGATAGTTTTGAAAACTAGTACTAGTTTTGGAAATAGTTTTACCCTAACTAACGACCATGCTAACTAAGGCTTCCTACAGTCGGGATAGCTCTGATACCAGCTCTGGGGGGACCCTGACTCATAAGTCGTGATCACCGAATGCACATGTACAGTGATCCCAGAGATCAATGCTCACTAAACACACAGAAGCTGAATAACAAGAGTCTTACATCCATACATACCGTTTTACACAAATTGTGACCATTATGGTCAAGTCTTGAGTATATCATTGGAGCAGAAATCATCGTCGATAGCTTGAACCCATGCCATCTGCCTTAACCGTACAGGCATTCTGACTGGGAAGAGTCCTAGCTCGCACGATCGTCACCAAAGAACACTTCTTCATATACCTGCTCTTTCAAGCCTGGCCAAGTAAATAGTCAGGGACAAGCCAGCGAGTACGTTTGAATGTACTCGCAAGCAACCCAAGAGTGATAACAAAATAATTATGCAAAGCTCTACTGCTTAATTGGCATTGTTGCGGAAAGCTAGTTTTTCTCACGCAAGTATGATCAACATTTATCAAGGACATGAATGCGTCTGCAACAAGTATCAGGAGGTTACATACATAAACATAGATAAAGAGTTATGAACAACTCATGCTCAACTCATCATGACTTCCTCGTGAATCATATCAAAAATATTGCCAACTGTGTTGTTTTTCAGAAACATATGGACATAGTCTAAGCAGCACCACCCAACTGTCCTTGACCATGGACACGGCTATTCGAATAGTTTTACACTCTGCAGAGGTTACACTCTTTACCCATAAGATCAGGGGAACTTCCGTGTCATCCATGACCCGTGGTACCTCAAGTACCTGGGGTAAGAACCCGATCACTATCTTTTGCTAGACGACACTAACATAGAGTCCACTCGATTGGTAGTAACCCCCATGCCCAACATTTCATATCTTAAAATTGTGGAGCCTCACTCCCATATTCATCACATACCACTGGCATGGGGTACCAACGGTGTGTCCGGTGCCCTGTGAAAACAGTCATGGCCGCCCTACCTGGCACGACCCTATCCCGAGAGAGAGCACCAACTCTCCCCCGTCACTAGTAATGCGGGCTCCAAGCTAGTATCAGCCTAGGTAATCAATAATGCCCTTTCCCATATAAGGGTAGAGTGGTTGCGCATGTTTGGTTGGGACGGTCAGCAAATCTTAAATCTAATCCATCTCTGTAAACAACACTTATTCACTTGCTTCGGTACACCACTTCTCCACCAAGTAGTGACCTAGTTCATCATCATTTCCCAGGGCCATTAGTGGCATCACTGGGGCTATTTGCATGTATGTCAAACCACTCTTGTTTCTATTCATGCATAACCCTGACCCATTTTGCATAGCCAACTACTATAGCATGTTTCCACAACCCACCAACACAACTCTGAACAAGGATAGAGTCATGAATAATGCAAGTGTCAATGGGGTATGCAACGGAGGCAGCCTAGCAAGGTTGCCATGCATTCAACAATAGCAGAAATCCCTTTACGTGGCGTCGCACAATCGCCCGACTGCGGCACGTTTGTTACTTATTTCACTTAAGAGCCCTTTCTGTGGTGTCGCTCAGACGCCCGACTGAGGCATTCTATTTCCACTCTCTAATTGCATTATTCATGTGCTACGTGAATAACTTGTTTGCGTGCATCATGGATTTTATTTCTGTGACTGATGTTCTGATCATAGAATATTTTAGAGCATGATTATCGGTTGTTATATTATACCTGTGTTCATAATGTTTGCGAGTACATTCAAAGTACTCATTGGCTCGTCCCTGGCTATTGTCTTGGCCAGATTCCTTGCTTGGAGTGGAGCGTTGTGATGACAGCCCGGAACCTAGGCAATGGTGATAGTAGCCTCACGAAGATAGGAGTTAACCTGGTCAGCTGTTCCTGTGGGAAATGGAGTCCCATAGACGCCGATGATCCCCAAACCGCTTCCGCCGTCAACCACTAGAAACCTTGTGTTGTACTCATAGGCCAGAATGGTCTTGTACTACAAATTATGTATTTTGCTTGGAGTTATTGTATCAAGTTTGTGTCTCGCCAGCTAACAGTAATCCTGGGGCTGGTGAGCATAAGGGCCATTTTCTGGGAATTTAATATCCCGAAATCCGGTCCTGACATCTGCTAAAGTTGGGCCTGGTGGCTATTTACGATTTGGTTAAAACTAGGGTCCCACAAGCCTTTTGCGCAAGGACTATTGATAGTACTCAACAACAACTAGCAAGCATTTATTCGGCAAGCACTACTACCTTGTGGGGGACATATCTCCCATGTCAATGATCAAGACTCAAGGTACCGGCAAGATATCTTCCCAGCAAGTTACAAGACGGCAAGCCTCCACCTCAGCGACTCCCAATTGCCTGTCAAGTAGGTATCGAGTGGGCAGGCGGTTAGGTGAAGCTTGTCAGGGCATGTGATAGCTCGCCGCCTTAAGATTAACTTTATTGACACCCATCTCAGTGAGTGTCCAGCTGATATTCACCCTCTGTAATTACTAATTTCCCACTGTGGTAACCCCTTTGAGCTATAAAAGGAGGCACATGGCAACCTTTACAGGGGGGGCGTTCATTGGCAGCAGCATAGCTACGCCCCCGAGGTCGCCCTCTCTGCAATGGCAACGATTGCTCATACACAATAAATCCACCCAAAGGAGTAGGGTTTTATGCCTCTCGGCGGCCCGAACCTGGGTAAAATCTGGCCCTAAGAGCTCTGAGGCTGCTGCAGCTCTTTGCGTGTCATAGGCCCCCGCCAAACATAGCAAGGGGCCTTCTCCGATCCCATAGATGGCCATATACCCCGAAAAACATGTATACTATATTTCAACCATGCTACAAGAAAGAAAATTATATTTGAATTACAGCTTGAGAAACAAAAAGAATATGATTACCATTGATTTTGATATTGGGGAAAATTATGGCCCGGTCTAAAATGAGCCATGTTCACAACATAATTTGACTTGCTTGTTTCAAGAGTTCTACTGAAATATTGTGAAATGTTTTATGTGTGTGTACAATTATGTTCCTTTTTTTTTAAAGTGTGCTCTAGCAGGAGGAATAGAACCAGACATTCTCACGCATGTGGTAGGATTAACAGAGGGTTTTTTCAAGCACGGTGACATAATGTTTCTCGCAGCAAGGTTAACAAAATATAAAAAAGGTTGTCGTGATTTGGGCGGGTATCGAACCCACAACCATGCATTGATAGCATGACTCTCGCGACCACTACACTGTAATGTAGTATTGCAATTTATTACTAGTAGATTATTTGTTATACATATTGCAGTATATAACAAAAAACTACCACCTTCCAACCAACCCTACGAAGAAACCACAAGGGATTCCCGATTTGGAGGGGGGTTCCCGAAGAACACGATGAACACACAAGGGAAAACACGAGCGAAAACGAGAGGAAACACTCAAATCAACGAGAAACAATCACACATGTGCTAGCCTCATACTCACGGAGGGATGCATTATCCAAATCCAACAAAGGGAGATACAAAGGTAGCTAGTTCTTCCCAATCTGTGAGGAGATGGGGTCTTGAATGCACGAGGGGATCTTCCCTAGACGAGGTCTTGAATCCACATGGGGGATCTTCTCCTAGGAGGCCTCGGTCTTCAATGGAGTGTGTATCAAGTGGATGAGCAAAGCTCTATCTCTAAAATGAGATAAACCAATGGTAACCCTAAAATAAAGCTATAAGAAGAGTATATATAATACATGGGAAGAAAGGATACATGGGCCTCGGCCCAAGTCACTGCGCGCAGGCAGGGCCGGAAGTTCCGAGCACGGACGGAAGTTCTGGGTGCCAGAGGTTCCGGGCGAAGGTCCGGGCAGGGCCCGAGCTATCCCTAGAGTTGACACGGCTTGAGCTGGGCTAGAGTCCAGGGCCGGAAGGTCCAGGCAATGTTCCGGGCTAGTTCTGGGCTGAACATAGACTTTGCATGCACGGGCTCGTGTGGATCATTAGGGGCCGGAAGTTCCAGGCTGGCCGGAGGTTCCAGATGCCGGAAGTTCCGGACAATGGCTAGAAGGTCCGTGCTGGACAGAGAGTTTGCACTCTTGTCCCTTTCTTCTTCTTGAGCTCTCGGATCCTCGGGATGCTCGTTATACCTGATCATACACTGTGTCTCTGATTGAGGTAGCAACCATGTCTAATTCACATGTAGGAGAGATGTCACCTCGGATTGAATAGCATGTGCGCGAGATCTTTTCATGGGTCCACTTGGTGCTTGGGTAGTTGGGGTAGTGTCCATGGGGATGACCATGGGATGCTCCGCATCACCACCACTCTACAAAAATTAGCAAAAAATACAAACAATTCTTACCCCGTGGCAAAAAACTACCAACTACTGATTAGGCTAATTTAAACCCATGTGGCACCATAAGTCAATATTGTCTGTTTGATCAGCAAGTTAGGCATTATGACATGTGGGACCAACATGTCAGTCTGAAAAAAATCCTAAGTCACCTCCTACATCTGGCCCATCCACCTCAGCCATGGCAGGCTGCCACCGCTGCTGGCAAAAGGTCAGGTCAAAAGCGCCGGTGGCGCTGAGCCCATCTTGTGGCACTGCGGAGGAGAGCTGAAAGCAGCGCTCGTGACTGCTAGCTAGCCAAGCTAGAACACAACATGATGGATGCATTCAGTTGCTTGTGTACAAGCTTGGCTAGCTAGCTTGGCACAACAGGGCGGTGTCTTGCTCGCACGTGTTACACTAAAGCCATCCATCCGGCTCGGGCGGATGCCAGCGTGGTGGCTTGCTCGCCCGGGGCCGGCTCCCAACTCGCCTGGCATGGTCTAGCCCATCCGACGGAGCAGCGGCGAGCTCGCCCATCACCGGCGCCCATGACGACCACGCGTACGAACTGTATGAAGTAATGTTCAAGAAAAATGCTTGGAGGAGGAAGAAGAGGATTGATGCTTACATGTGGGTCCCACCTATCATAACAATCAGCACAATAGTCAAACATAGGTGTTGGCTTCTGGTGCCTCGTCAGCACGGACGTGTGGGCCAACCCTGTCATAAACGGGTTTCAACGAGCCTAATCGACACTTGGTGGTAGTTTTTTTCCCATAAATTAAGAATATGTATATTTTTGCTAATTTTTGTATAGTGGTTTCTTGCTAGGGCTGGTTCGAAAGTGGGGCCTTAGCACGATGATTTATTTACTATCTAAAACAAGGTTTCCCCATCTCTGGTGATGAGGGGCGATGACGACAGTATATCTTCGGCTCGCTCTAGTGCTCGTAGTCATCGCGAGGTGGTCTACAAACATGTAGATGTATTTTTTCATGTCTCATGTTCGTTGTACTCACATGATTGTTGATGAATAGATCGTAAGTTTTTCGCAAGAAAAAGTTGGTTGAGCGTGTGTGCAAGTGAGAGATCACGCGTGTGTGTCATATGGAGACACTAAGGCAGAGATAAGAGAGTCTTTATGGGTTTGTGTGTGTGTGGAAAATAGAAAGACCTATGGGGCTCTTTGTTGTGTGATGTGGAGAGAGACAAACATAGTTAGAGAGTGAGTGTGTGAGATACACATGCGGACATAGGGAGAGATGCGTGACTTAGAGAGATGGAGAATTTTGGTGTGAGTTTGAGTTAGAGAAAGGGTGTGTGTCTTAAAAGAGGGATCCAGAAAGATGGGGTGGTGTGTGTGTGTGTGTCTGTTTGTGCGCACATGTGTGTGTGAGGGAGAGTGTGTGTATGGAGAAGAGAGACCACTGATGATGTAAATCTAGTAGGGAAGGCGCCATGATGGCATGTGTGTCCAAGAGAGATGCATGTCTAGTAGTGGGATAGCATGGGTGCGGGCAGGGCACATGCTATTTTGAAGAGACATTGAGTGTGTATGTGTGTGTGTATGTGAGAGGGGTGCGAGTGAGTGAGAGAGAGAGAGGAGAGAGAGAGGTCGAGGGTGTTTTAAAGTGGCTTATGTATAGGGAGACGCAAGGAAAGTGAGTCATTTTGTGCATCACAGAGAATTCATGAGAGATCTAAATAGATGGTGGAAAGAATAGCATGCGAGTTTGAGCTAGATCAGCTAGAGAGATATGGAGAGATTCACAACATATAGAGGGAAAGGAGGGTCGGGTGCGGATGTGAGAGAGATGGAAAGAGGAGAGAGGTGCACAAGTAGAGGAAGGGTGTTTGTGTGTAGGGGTGGTGATGAGTGAAATGTGTATCAATGCATGTGAGAGGGACATAGAGATATGTGGAGAGTGTGTGAGAGCCAGATACCTAGGGAGAAAGATGATGGGGGAAGTGTTCTCTGTGTATGGGGAGATGCATGGCTAGATATTGTGTGTTCTTAGGAAAGAGGGATGCCGGGAGACCTAGAGAGTGGGGGAAGAAATGTGTGCATGTCCGTGAGACAAAGAGATAAAGATCTGTATTGGGGGTAGACCTAGAAGAGAGACAGAGAGGAGATAATTCATGTGTGCGTTTGTGTTTGGGGAGAGAGAAAGTCTTGTGGGGGAGGAGGGTCCAAGTTGGTGTGCTTCCTATAAAGAGCGATGGGTTGTTGTGCGTACAACGATCTATGGGACCAGCAAAGGCCCCTTTGCGGTTCGACTGTGGAGATCGACAAGCACAAAGAGCATAACTAGCAGAACACACGAAGTTTACCCAAGTTCAGGCCGCCGTGAAGTGTAAAACCCTACACCTGCTTTGATTGTATTGAGTGTATGTGCACAAGTACAAGGAGTGCAACTTGCCAGCAATGTTTCCGCGGGAAGTGCAGCTACACGTGTAATTGGGCAATGTGTTGACCTTTGTAAAGGTAGACATGGGCCTCCTTTTATAGAGAAAGGGGTCACCATAATGGCAAGATAGTAAATGTACACTATAAATAGTGGATACAATGCTAAATACCTTACTTTGGCGGGTCAGAAAAAATGCATTAATTGCACCATGAGGTTTCACATTGATGAAGCTCTTCAGCAAGAGTTGTCTCTCCTTCTGGGCCATTCGCACATCTACCTCATATCATCTTGACACAAGTGTGGGACATGTGCCATTAAATTTCTATCTTCAGAAACAAGCTGACACGAGTGCCCAAACAGGAGGCACCTAACTATCTTCCCGCTCGACACCTATATGACAAGTGAAAACCTCGTCGATGAGGTGGAGCGGTGGCAAGGTAGTGGGATTCTTGCGAGGCTCGGAGCTTACTGGTTCTTCGCTAGCTTGCCTGCAACTCCACGATCGTTCTTTGATACGTCTCCAATGTATCTATCATTTTTGATTGTTCCATGCTATTATATTACCCCTTTTGGATGTTTATGGGCTTTATTTTACACATTTATATCATTTTTGGGACTAACCTACTAACCGGAGGCCCAGCCTGTATTGCTGTTTTTTGCCTATTTCAGTATTTCGAAGAAAAGGAATATCAAAGGGAGTCCAAACGGAATGAAACTTTCGGGAGCGTGATTTTTGGAACGAACGTGATCCAGAGAACTTGGAGTGCAAGTCAAGAAGCTTGCGAGGCGGCCAGGAGACAGGAGGGCGCGCCCACCCCCTCTGGGTGAGCTCCCTATCTCCTGGGCCCCACAGGCGGCCACCGACATACTTCTTCCTCCTATATATACCTACGTACCCCTAAAACATCCAGGGAGCCAACGAAACACAATTTGCACCACCATAACCTTCTGTATCCGTGAGATCCCATCTTGGAGCCTTCGTCGGTGCTCCGCTGGAGGGGGAATCGACCACGAAGGGCTTCTACATCAACACCATAGCCCCTCCGATGAGTTGTGAGTAGTTTACCACAGACCTTCGGGTCCATAGTTATTAGCTAGATGGCTTCTTCTCTCTTTTTGGATCTCAATACAATGTTCTCCCCCTCTCTTGTGGAGATCTATTCAATGTAAACTCTTTTTGCGGTGTGTTTGTCGAGATCCAATGAATTGTGGGTTTATGATCAAGTTTATCTGTGAATAATATTTGAATCTTCTCTGAATTCTTTTATGTATGATTGAGTTATCTTTGCAAGTCTCTTCGAATTATCAGTTTGGTTTGGCCTACTACATTGATCTTTCTTGCCATGGGAGAAGTGCTTAGCTTTGGGTTCAATCTTGCAGTGTCCTTACCCAGTGACAGAAAGGGCTGCATGGCACGTATTGTATTGTTGCCATCGAGGATAAAAAGATGGGGTTTATATCATATTGCTTGAGTTTATCCCTCTACATCATGTCATCTTTCTTAATGCATTACTCTGTTCTTATGAACTTAATACTCTAGATGCATGTTGGATAGAGGTCGATGTGTGGAGTAATAGTAGTAGATGCAGGCAGGAGTCGGTCTACATGTCACGGACATGATGCCTATATACATGATCATGCCTAGATAATCTCATAATTATTCGCTTTTCTATCAATTGCTCGACAGTAATTTGTTCACCCACAGTAATACTTATGCTATCTTGAGAGAAGCCACTAGTGAAACCTATGGCCCCCGGGTCTATCCTTTATCATATAAACTTCCAATCTACTTTTATTTGCATCTTTACTTTTTGCATCTATATTATAAAATACCAAAAATATATTTATCTTATCATACTATCTCTATCAGATCTCACTTTCAAGTGGCTGTGAAGGGATTGACAACCCCTTTATTGCATTGATTCAGAGTTCTTTGTTTGTTTGTGTAGGTGCGTGGGACTTTTGAGGAGCCTCCTACTGGATTGATACCTTGGTTCTCAAAAACTGAGGGAAATACTTACGCTACTTTGCTGCATCACCCTTTCCTCTTCAAGGATAACAAATGCAAGCTCAAGACGTAGCAAGAAGGATTTCTAGCGCCGATGCCGGGGAGGTCTTCGCTCAAGTCAAGACATACCAAGTATCCATCACAAACTCATCTCCCTCGCATTTACATTATTTGCCATTTGCCTCTTGTTTTCCTCTCCCCCACTTCACCCTTGCCGTTTTATTTGCCCTCTCTTTCCCAATCTCTCTCTCTCTTTTTTGCTTTCCTTTTTCTATTTGCTTGTGTGTTGGATTACTTGTTGCCATGGCGCAAGATAATACCAAATTTTGTGATTTCTCCAATACCAATAATAATGATTTCCTTAGTACTCCGATTGCTCTCTTAATGATGTTGAGTCTTGTGAAATGAATACTGCTTTGCTGAATCTTGTTATGAAAGATCAATTTGTGGGCCTTCCTAGTGAAGATGCCGCTACTCATCTAAACAACTTTGTTGATTTGTGTGATATGCAAAAGAGGAAAGATACGGATAATGATATTGTTAAATTGAAGTTATTTCCATTTTCACTTAGAGAACGTTCTAAAGTTTGGTTTTCGTCTTTTCCTAAAAATAGTATTGATTCTTGGAACAAGTGCAAAGATGCTTTTATCTCTAAGTATTTTCTTCCCGCTAAGATTATCACTCTTGAATTTTAGACAACTTGATCATGAACATGAGCATGAACGATATTATGAATTTTAAACAACTTGATCATGAGCATGTTTCCCAATCTTGGGAAAGAATGAAATTCATGATTCGCAATTTCCCTACTCATGGTTTGAATTTATGGATGATCATACAAAATTTTTATGCCGGTTTGAACTTTGTTTCGAGAAATCTTTTAGATTCGGCCGCGGGAGGCACAATTATGGAAATCACGTTAGGAGATGCTAGAAAACTTCTTGATAATATTATGGCTAATTATTCTCAATGGCATACCGAAAGATCTTCTAGTAAAAAAATGCATGCTATAGAAGAAATCAATGTTTTGAGTGGAAAGATGGATGAACTTATGAAGTTGTTTGCTACTAAAAATACTCCTCTTGATCCCAATGATATGCCTTTGTCTACCTTGATTGAGAATAATAATGAATCTATGGATGTGAATTTTGTTGGTAGGAATAGTTTTGGAAACAATGCTTATAGAGGAAACTTTAATTCTAGACAGTTCCCTAGTAATTCCTCTAATACTTATGGAAATTCCTACAATAATTCTTATGGTAATTTTAATAATATGCCCTCTGATTTTGAGAATAGTTTGAAAGAATTTATGATTTCTCAAAAGAATTTTAATGCTTTGCTTGAAAAAGATTTCTCAAAGTTGATGATTTGGCTAGGAACGTTGATAGACTTTCGCTTGATGTTGATTCTCTTAAACTTAGATCTTCTCCTCCTAAGCATGATATCAATGATTCTCTCAAAGCCATGACAATTTCCATTGATGAATGCAAGGAAAGAACCGCTAGATTGCGTGCTAAGAAAGATTGCTTTGTAAAGGCGTGTTCTTCTAGTTTCAATGAAAATAATGATGAAGATCTTAAAGTTATTGATGTGTCTCCTATTAGATCTTTGGTTTGCAATATAAATCTTGATAATGGGACTGGAGATGAGTCAAATTTAGTTAAAAGGTGTCCCAAGAATTCGGAGTTTTTAGATCTTGATGCTAAATTTGGTAAAATTGGGATTGGAGAGGTCATGACTTTAAATAGTATTGAAGCCACTATCTTGGATTTCAAGGAATTTAATTATGATAATTGTTCTTTAGAAAGTTGTATTTCCTTGTTGCAATCCATTGTTAATTCTCCTCATGCTTATAGTCAAAATAAAGCTTTTACCAAACATATCGTTGATGCCTTGATGCAATCTTATGATGAAAAACTTAATTTGGAATATTCTTTACCTAGAAAACTTAATGATGAGTGGGAACCTACTATAAAGATTAGAATTAAAGATCATGAGTGTTTTGCTTTGTGTGATTTGGGTGCTAGTGTTTCCACGATTGCAAAAATTTTATGTGATATTCTAGGTTTCCATGATCTTGATGATTGCTCTTTAAATTTGCACCTTGCGGATTCCACCATTAAAAAGCCAATGGGAAGGATCAATGATGTTCTCATTGTTGCAAATAGAAATTTGGTGCCCGTAGATTTTATCGTTCTTGATATAGATTGCAATTTTTCTTTTCCTATTATTCTCGGTAGACCTTTCCTTAGAACGATTGGCGCGATTATTGATATGAAGGAAGGGAATATTAGATTCCAATTTCCATTAAATAAAGGCATGGAGCACTTTCCAAGAAAGAAAGTCAAATTACCTTATGAATCTATCATGCGGGCTACTTATGAATTTAGTGCCAAAGATGGCACTACTTTGATCTATCTTCGCTTTTATGCCTAGCTAGGGGCGTTAAACGATAGCGCTAGTTGGGAGGCAACCCAGTTTTATTTGTGTTTTTTGTTTTTGTGTCACATCCCTAGTTCTGGCCTGACCTATGCTTGCTTCCATCTGTGCATCATGTTTAAATTTTTGAAACTTGAACTGAGGAATTCAGAAGCCTCAAAACCCTAAATAAAAGAAGGGCAAAAAACCCTAAAAATCTCATTCATTGTTCCAAAATGCTCTTCTTAGATGTTTAATATTTTTGGCAAGGGTTTTGATCCAAACCAAAAATAATGAACATTTTTAAGGATTTATTTTTGGGACTTTGAATTTAAATCATTAGCTATTTGAATTTGAATTATATTCATATAATTAGAATATAATTTCAAATACCCCTGAAATATTTTATGAGCTTTTGGAAAAGTCCATCTAGCAAAATAAAAATATTCAGAGGAGTTTTTGGCATTGTTTGAATTATTTTTAAATTCAAAACAGTGGCAAAATGAAATTAAATAAAACAAAACAGAAGAAAAATTAAAACAGAGCAGAGAAAACCATACCTGATGCAGCCCACCTGGCAGCCCACTGGCCGGCCCAGCACTGTGCTGGCCCGTGCCAGCCACCTGCTTCCTCCCGCCAGAGCAGGCAGGCAGCTGCCTGTCGGCCGCGCGCGCCGCCGTGCGCCACCTCCTGCTTCCCCGGCCCTCCTAGACGATGCCACAGAGACACCCAGATCCTCCCCTCGTTCTCCCCTCTCCCTCTGGAACGCTCCCCCTCTGTTGGCTCTCTCTTCCCTCTCTTCCCTGTGAGCCCCGAGCGCAGCCGTCGCCGCCGTTCGCCATAGCCGCGGCCACTGGCCACCCCACGCAATCCCGACGCGCCCAGAAGCTCCGCCACGTTGTCTTCTTCATCTTCGATGAGCCACGCAAGCCGGGAGGGCCTGGAACATCGCCATCGCCGTCGTCTTCCACCTCGGGCTCCGACCACCGCCGCCGTCGATTCGCCGTCTCCACCGCCTCCCCGAGCACGCCGACCTTCTCTTCGAACTCACCGTGAGCCCCTGTCCATTTCCCCTCTCTCCCCGTGCCCGTCCACGCCTTCTAACCACCTTGGCTGTCGGAGCCGACAGTTCCTCGCCACCGGCGATGATGCAGACGAGGCTAGAGCCACCGTAGCTAACTCCCGAGCACGGCAACATGCTCAGCACTCTTCCAGGAGACGGGCGCGCCCACCCGTGCGACCTGCCGTGCCCCCTAGCGCCAACCCCGACCTCGCCGTGCTCCGGCTGCCGCCCCGCTCGCCGCCGTCGCCAAATCCGACCTCCCCAGCACGAACGGATGCCACGATTCGATGCGCGCACACACCAGCTATGCGTAGAGCCCCTCAGTCGCCGTTTTGGTCGCCGGAGGAGGAATTCCGACCCCCTCCGCCGTCTCGGGCTTCACCGGCGACGAGCCGTGGACCAAGTCCGGTGGGTTTGACCCACTTTGACCACGGCGGGACCCCCCCTGTGTCCATGACAGGTGGGCCCAGCCCTGTTAGCTAATTAGGATTAGCACTAATCGAATTAGTTAAACTAATTAACCCCTGCTGACACTGACAGTGGGCCCCGTGGCTATTAATTTGATTAGTTAGAGTTAATTAACTCTGTTAGTCACCTGAGTCACTGACCAGTGGGCCCCACTTGTCAGGTTTGACCCGGACCAGCCCCTGTTGACTTGCTGACGTCATGCCAACGTCATGCTGACGCAGTAATGTTTTCTGGATTTAATTTAATTCTAAAATTCTAGAAAATAGCTAAAACTTCAATAAATCATAGAAAATTAACCGTAACTCCAAATGAAATAAATTATATATGAAAAATTATCAGAAAAATTCAAGGAATCCATCTGTACTATTCTCATGCATGTTTGAACAATGTTTGTCCTCTGTTTTGGACAAAACAAATTAAGGGCATTTAAATAATCATATATGGAGTTGGAATTTGAATCATGTATTCCAACCAACTTCATTTAAATCATAGTTAGGTGCATTAGCCCAAAACACATTCATATTGCCATGCCATAGCATGCATCATATTGTGCATTGCATTGATCGTGTTTCTTCTGTGTTTGCCGGTGTTGTTCCCCCTCGGTAGACGTTGTACCGACGATGTGATCGTTGACACTGCTGAAGACTCAATGTTATCCTCAGAAGTGCCAGGCAAGCAAAACCCCCTTGTTCATTCCGATAAAATCCCACTCTCTCGCTCCTGCTCTCTTTTACTGCATTAGGACAACAACGATTCATCTGTTACTTGCTGCGGTAGCTGAACCCCTTTATCCTTTGCATGACCTGTCATTGCCACAGTAAATAGTTGAAACCCACTAGCATGAGTAGGAGTTGTTTGAGCCCTGTTGTGCCTACTCATTCATGTTTGTTGTCATGCCTGCTACTGCTTAGAGTTGAGTCAGGTCTGATTCATCGGGGATGAATCAGAGGTGTGTGAACATGTTCTATTGTGTGTGAGCTAAGTGTGTGAACACGATTTGGTAAAGGTAGCGGTGAGAGGCCATGTAGGAGTACATGGTGGGTTGTCTCATTGCAGCCGTCCTCAGGAACTGAGTTCTGTGTTTGTGATCCATGAACAGTTACTACCACACATTGGGTTCCGGTAACTCGACCCCTCTCGACTTATTAATCAACATGATCTCTGTCCAGGAGTTGCAACTAGTTTCTGGTGTTTGTAGGTAGTGTTAGTAGTCTACCAAGTGGCACCCGGTACAGGTGGGCTTGGGACAGACTAGGCACAGTGGCCCGGTGTACCAAGTGGCACCCGGTTGGTGGGCTTGGGAACCCTGCACACATTGTTTGGGGCCGTAAGCGACACCCCGGCCGGATCTCCTTGCGGATGGAAACCGAATAGGCGATAAACCTGGACGAGAGACTTGTTTGGTTAGTCAGGTCGTGGCCGACTCCCTCGCCCGGCTTCCGCTTGAAGGTGGCCGAGGTACATGACGTGTACAGGGCGGTAAGTGGCGAGAGCGTGTGTGAAGAAGTACACCCCTGCAGGGTTATCATTATCTATTCGAATAGCCGGATTCCTCGGATATGGAAACTTGGACACCTTGCATAGTTCATAGACAAGTGAAAGTGGATACTCTAAAATACGCAAGATAAGCGTGAGTGCTATGGATGGCGTTCTCGTAGGGAGACGGAAGCGGATCCATAGTGGTGTATTGATATGGTGAATATGTGGACTCGTGTGCGCCACCTCAAAAGAGTACTTGCAGTCTTAGTTCAGGTTAGCCACCGAGTCAAAGCTGGCTTGCTGCAGTTAAACTCCACCACCCCCTTTGTTGATAATGATGCATATGTAGATAGATCTAATGTAAGTCTTGCTGGGTACATTTGTACTCACGTTTGCCTATTTTATGTTTTTGCAGAGAGACTTCAGTCTCACTAGTAGTTCCGCGTGGACTTCGATGTTTAGCTTGTTACCTCAGCTACGATCTTGTGCCCTCGGCAGGATCTGGTAGATAGTCAGGCTTCTCAGCCTTTTCCATTTATAGATTTCTGTACTCAGACATGATAGCTTCCGTTTGTGCTTGACTTGTATGCTCTGATTGTTGGGTCATGAGACCCATGTTTGTAATATCTCGCTCCTCGGAGCCTAATGAATAAATACTTGAGTTGTAGAGTCATGTTGTGATGCCATGTTGTATTGCACATATCGAGCATATTGTGTGTATGTTATTGAAATGCTTGGTATGTGTGGGATCTGACTATCTAGTTGTTTATCTTTAGTAGCCTCTCTTACCGGGAAATGTCTCCTAGTGTTTCCACCGAGCCATGGTAGCTTGCTACTGCTCCGGAACACTTAGGCTGGCCGGCATGTGTCCTTCTTCGTTCCTGTGTCTGTCCCTTCGAGGAAATGTCACGCGATGAATACCGGAGTCCTGTTAGCCCGCTACAGCCCGGTTCACCGGAGTCCTGCTAGCCCAGTGCTACAGCCTGGATTCACTCGCTGATGACCGACACGTTCGATGCTGGGTCATGGATGCCTGTCCCTGTAAGTTTGTGCCACTTTGGGTTTACGACTAGCCATGTCAGCCCGGGCTCCTTATCATATGGATGCTAGCGACACTATCATATACGTGTGCCAAAAGGCACAAATGGTCCCGGGAAAAGGTAAGGCGACACCCGTGGGAATACCGTGCGTGAGGCCGCAAAGTGATATGAGGTGTTACATGCTAGATCGATGTGGCATTGAGTCGGGGTCCTGACAGCGTTGGTATCAGAGCTTGACTGCCTGTAGGATTACCAAGCCAAACTGGTCGAAGTTGAGTCTAGAAATTCTTTAGTTATATAAGGGAATTGATTGTGGGATGGAACGTAAGGCTCTTTTTACTCCTTATACCTTATGGCCTTCTGATCTGAGTCATCTTATCTTTCCTACGGGGATTAAGAACTAGGCTATCTCTTCTTTCTATCAGGATCACGTGTTACTAATCCGTAGACTTATAAGATTGTTGGTTTTAAGCTTGAGTTCAGTTCCTACGACTTTTGTATGTTAACTGTTGATCTCGAAACTTTGATATTGTGCTCTGAGTGGTTATGCCACCATTTTTGTGAATGTCTCAAATCTTTTCTGAGCATTTACAGCCGTTATGCTGTCCGAGTCATCCCAGGTTTCTAAATAGTTGGATGCATTTGCAAATCCCTTCCTCCTGTTTCCGATGTGTCTTTGGTCAGATTAATCACACAAATCAGTGAGTTGAGGTACTCTATTGCCTCGACATTTATGTTGGAGTTATTATTATGACCCTAGGTGTCTCAGGGGATCATCTAGTAATTTAGCCATGATTTGTGTCCCAGTGTGATGATTCTGGCCTTTATTCCCGAAAGCATCCCGTGATGCTACTTAGTAGTAGGTATTCTACTTCTGGGTTTTTGAACCCGAGATTCACCCCACTTACCTCATGTTGATAGTGTTTGCTAGTTCTTTTAGGTAATTAGTAACCTTTACATTAGTCCTGGAGGTCCGTGGTATTTCCTTCTTCCAAATACTATGAACCACTTATGGCAGAAGTTTGTTGGATCAAATGATCACAACAGGAGTGCCCTCGATGAGTTCTCCATTTTATATTGTGACTCTGCCAGTTCTACCTTCCGCATGGATTATCCGGAAGAAATTTGTTGAACTTGGTTCGACATACTAATCTATGCATCCACAACTCAGAAAATCTTATGTTCCTTTGAGTTGTCCCCCTTTAGTTGTATACTGACCTTCGTCTATCAATTGATAGTCAGGAGTAATTGTGCATCCGTGTTATCGATGCTTATTATTCTTGTGGTCTGTTAAGCCATTCTATTTCATAATGACTAGGAGAAACAAACTCCAGTACCTCATCCATATCCAGGATTGGGTCAAAGTAATTGTACTTCGCAGATCAAAATGCTAATCCAGCTTTTGTTCTGTTCTACCTTGGAGTATTACCGTCTTTTATATCGGGATTATTGTAGGAATTGCACACCATCCTATGAACTCTTGGTACAGTGATACTTCTTGCCATCATTGTTCATTCCTCGGTTCCTGTGTTATTGTAACCGGAATGCCGACAAGTGAATCGTGGTGTGTGAAATCAATACTGCTAGCAACTCCGTTGCTTGGTAGTTAAATGGACAACAACCTCCTTCTTAGCGTGCTGATTATTGAGTCATCATTCTAAGATTGATCGTGCTACCTAGTCCTTATTTCCTGGTGCACTCTTTGGTTGATAAGTTAGGATTTTGTCAAGTCCTCGCTCATTTGATCATATCATCTTGCCCTGAAAAGCAAGATTGTTCTCGAGCCTAGTAACATATCAGTGGTTCATGATATTCCTAATTTCTTCTCGGAAGTATCACCAGGTTGTCGCCTGATCGCTATGTTGATCTCGTGATCAAGTTGGTTTATTCCTGTAAACCACTATTTCTCCAAGAATCTGTGTTGGATACCCCTGAGCTAGTTGGTTAAGCTAGACAACAACTTGGAGAATTGGAAGATAAACGCTTGCCTAACTTAGTTCGTTCCAAAGGGATATTCTTGTGTAGTGTGTGCTGAAGAAAGATGATATCTTCATCGATTGGTCCCTGTGATCAGTTGTTGGATCTATTATCTTACCCAAACCTTTGATTGAGTATGGGCTATCGTCAAATCAAATCAGAACCAACGATGTTCGTAATGCTGTCTTATTCGTGGATTTTCCTCGAGCATACACCATTATATCTTTTGGTCTGACCAATGCTATCACCGTGTTCACTTAACTATGGAATTCCTTTAAAAGGGAACCCGGATGAATTGTTGTTGAGCCCATTGACAACATCCTTATCTCCTCCATGATTTTGTTGAACATTAAGCTAGTGTTGGAAACTCGTGTAAGCATTTTCTTCATGCCCCATTCGTGAAGCATTTGTTTGGATGAAAAGAAGTGACTTCCTCCAGTTCATGTGCATATGATGCAAGTTGCCGCCGTGAATTCGAGAAAGCATGTTTTTACCTCCTTTGGAATCGTCCCAAGTCAATCATGCACGTGCGAAGAATTCTGTGGTCTGTTAGACTGATCATCTTCATTCCATATGTATATCCTAGCACACCAAGCCACTGATTGACTTGTTCAAGGAAAAGAAGTCTATGCTTGGGATCTAATCCATGGACTTGCGTAAAGACTTCGATATCCTCGATGATGGTTCCCAACCAGAACTCGGTAGAGTTTTATTGTAAGACTACCATGTGGGCATGCTTGTCTGGGACAACGTGTTCACATGTTTGTAGCAGAACCAGCTCATGTTTTGGAGCTTGCTATCGTAGTTCATTTCCCGAGAATCTCGCAACGTCATTTCGTCGATTTGTGTTGCAAACTTTCATTTTTGTTCCTAGACTCGATGAGTCTGGAATATCCTGACACCAACCAGATCTGAATCTCAGGCAGATATGATGGTTGGAACATTTCCCAAGAACTATAATACTGGTCCCTCGATAACCGGTAAAGTGGATGTCATGGCCAACGCACCCAGCCGGAAGACCTATTATGGTAGTATCTTGATTGAAGAAGTTGGCCACCTCCCCATAAGGATTTCGTAGGATTTACCTCCATAACTGTTCCTTATGGATTCTATTGCTCCCAAAGTCCGACCTTTACTTGATGTTCTAGTTATCAAACCATATCTATGAATGGGATACACTAGCGCGTCAAGGAGAACATTAGAAGCGGAGTGCTAAATGTCTCTCGGTCGATCATCCAGATTTTATTTCCTTGGCCCCGCCAAGGGTGAAATCTGAGAAAGTGTTATCTTCCTTTGCATCTGCATCTTCCACCGGTATTCATCATGGTAGTAAGTTGTGTTGCCAGGATCCTTGACACGGATATTGGTAAAATCTTGATGATTATGGAAATGCTCAAGTTCCTGAGAGCACGCGCAAGTGCTAGGTTTGATCATCGACATTAACTGTATAGTGCTCTCAGTTTCCTCGGCAATGCTATGACCTTTTCAAACAGTGAATTCACTCTCTATTGCTGGGTTCTTCCCCAGTTACCAGAATCATTCCCGGCATTTGCATTCTGTTCCCAGCTTGCACCACCAATGTGCCATTCTACCATGGGTCTCTTCCATTTCCGGTGGTAAGCAAATTCATCCATTACGTTGTCTTCAACAAGGTAATCCACATCATCCAAGTCCGAGTATGCCATTCTACCGACCCCCACCAATCGATCGCTCGAGAATTGCCTTAGGCTGGTTTAAAGAGTCTCAATGATCTCTGAATCAAAGGTAATTCTTTTTGCCACTTAAGGAGATATTTCTACGAGTCACCATCCCTAAGGTGTCTCGTTGTGGTATCATGGCAACTCAACTCCTCGCTATGTTGACAATCGTTTACCACCTTTTTAAGTGTGGAATTATTGTCTACCTAGTGAACCTTCGTCATCTGTTCCACTCCATCTTCTAGATGTGTGTTTCGTGTCTCAGCTCAAGAGATGTTGCTATATCTCATTCCGAGAGTTAATCCTAAGTTGATTGATCTTCGAGAAAATCGATTCTTCCGGAGTTGTCCTTTTCCTCTTGCGATCATGCTAGTTGGAGTTCTCAGAGCAAGATATCAAGACAAAGATGGTGATCAACTCAACGTTCCTAGGAAGTGCAAGTTGGATCGTGAAGATTGTGCTAGTTTGCGTTCCCCCTTCATCTTACCCTACGCTTGAATCTCGAGACGAGATTCTTGTTTAGTGGGGGTGAGTTGTCACATCCCTAGTTCTGGCCCGACCTATGCTTGCTTCCATCTGTGCATCATGTTTAAATTTTTGAAACTTGAACTGAGGAATTCAGAAGCCTCAAAACCCTAAATAAAAGAAGGGCAAAAAACCCTAAAAATCTCATTCATTGTTCCAAAATGCTCTTCTTAGATGTTTAATATTTTTGGCAAGGGTTTTGATCCAAACCAAAAATAATGAACATTTTTAAGGATTTATTTTTGGGACTTTGAATTTAAATCATTAGCTATTTGAATTTGAATTATATTAATATAATTAGAATATAATTTCAAATACCCCTGAAATATTTCATGAGCTTTTGGAAAAGTCCATCTAGCAAAATAAAAATATTCAGAGGAGTTTTTGGCATTGTTTGAATTATTTTTAAATTCAAAACAGTGGCAAAATGAAATTAAATAAAACAAAACAGAAGAAAAATTAAAACAGAGCAGAGAAAACCTTACCTGACGTAGCCCACCTGGCAGCCCACTGGCCGGCCCAGCACTGTGCTGGCCCGTGCCAACCACCTGCTTCCTCCCGCCAGAGCAGGCAGGCAGCTGCCTGTCGGCCGCGCGCGCCTCCGTGCGCCACCTCCTGCTTCCCCGGCCCTCCTAGACGATGCCACGGAGACACCCAGATCCTCCCCTCGTTCTCCCCTCTCCCTCTGGACCACTCCCCCTCCGTTGGCTCTCTCTTCCCTCTCTTCCCTGTGAGCCCCGAGCGCAGCCGTCGCCGCCGTTCGCCATAGTCGCGGCCACTGGCCACCCCACGCAATCCCGACGCGCCCAGAAGCTCCGCCACGTTGTCTTCTTCATCTTCGATGAGCCACGCAAGCCGGGAGGGCCTGGAACATCGCCATCGCCGTCATCTTCCACCTCGGGCTCCGACCACCGCCGCCGTTGATTCACCGTCTCCACCGCCTCCCCGAGCACGCCGACCTTCTCTTCGAACTCACCGTGAGCCCCTGTCCATTTCCCCTCTCTCCCCGTGCCCGTCCGCGCCTTCTAACCACCCTGGCTGTCGGAGCCGACAGTTCCTCGCCGCCGGCGATGACGCAGACGAGGCTAGAGCCACCGTAGCTAACTCCCGAGCACGGCAACATGCTCAGCACTCTTCCAGGAGCCGGGCGCCCCCACCCGTGCGACCTGCCGTGCCCCCTAGCGCTAACCCCGACCTCGCCGTGCTCCGGCTGCCGCCCTCTCGCCGCCGTCGCCAAATCCGACCTCCCCAGCACGAACGGATGCCACGATTCGATGCGCGCACACACCAGCTACGCGTAGAGCCCCTCAGTCACTGTTTTGGTCGCCGGAGGAGGAATTCCGACCCCCTCCGCCGTCTCGGGCTTCACCGGCGACGAGCCGTGGACCAAGTCCGGTGGGTTTGACCCACTTTGACCACGGCGGGAACCCCCCTGTGTCCATGATAGGTGGGCCCAGCCCTGTTAGCTAATTAGGATTAGCACTAATCGAATTAGTTAAACTAATTAACCCCTGCTGACACTGACAGTGGGCCCCATGGCTATTAATTTGATTAGTTAGAGTTAATTAACTCTGTTAGTCACCTGAGTCACTGACCAGTGGGCCCCACTGGTCAAGTTTGACCCGGACCAGCCCCTGTTGACTTGCTGACGTCATGCGAACGTCATGCTGACGCAGTAATGTTTTCTGGATTTAATTTAATTCTGAAATTCCAGAAAATAGCTAAAACTTCAATAAATCATAGAAAATTAACCGTAACTCCAAATGAAATAAATTATATATGAAAAATTATCAGAAAAATTCAAGGAATCCATCTGTACTATTTTCATGCATATTTGAACAATGTTTGTCCTCTGTTTTGGACAAAACAAATTAAGGGCATTTAAATAATCATATATGGAGTTGGAATTTGAATCATGTATTCAAACCAACTTCATTTAAATCATAGTTAGGTGCATTAGCCCAAAACACATTCATATTGCCATGCCATAGCATGCATCATATTGTGCATTGCATTGATCGTGTTTCTTCTGTGTTTGCCGGTGTTGTTCCCCCTCGGTAGACGTTGTACCGATGATGTGATCGTTGACACTGCTGAAGACTCAATGTTATCCTCAGAAGTGCCAGGCAAGCAAAACCCCCTTGTTCATTCCGATAAAATCCCACTCTCTCGCTCCTGCTCTCTTTTACTGCATTAGGACAACAACGATTCATCTGTTACTTGCTGCGGTAGCTGAACCCCTTTATCCTTTGCATGACTTGTCATTGCCACAATAAATAGTTGAAACCCACTAGCATGAGTAGGAGTTGTTTGAGCCCTGTTGTGCCTACTCATTCATGTTTCTTGTCATGCCTGCTACTGCTTAGAGTTGAGTCAGGTCTGATTCATCGGGGATGAATCAGAGGTGTGTGAACATGTTCTATTGTGTGTGAGCTAAGTGTGTGAACACGATTTGGTAAAGGTAGCGGTGAGAGGCCATGTAGGAGTACATGGTGGGTTGTCTCATTGCAGCCGTCCTCAGGAACTAAGTTCTGTGTTTGTGATCCATGAACAGTTACTACCACACATTGGGTTCCGGTAACTCGACCCCTCTCAACTTATTAATCAACATGATCTCTGTCCAGGAGTTGCAACTAGTTTCTGGTGTTTGTAGGTAGTGTTAGTAGTCTACCAAGTGGCACCCGGTACAGGTGGGCTTGGGACAGACTAGGCACAGTGGCCCGGTGTACCAAGTGGCACCCGGTTGGTGGGCTTGGGAACCCTGCACACATCGTTTGGGGCCGTAAGCGACACCCCGGCCGGATCTCCTTGTGGATGGAACCCGAATAGGCGATAAACCTGGACGGGAGACTTGTTTGGTTAGTCAGGTCATGGCCGACTCCCTCGCCCGGCTTCCGCTTGAAGGTTGCCGAGGTACATGACGTGTACAGGGCGGTAAGTGGCGAGAGCGTGTGTGAAGAAGTGCACCCCTGCAGGGTTATCATTATCTATACAAATAGCCGGATTCCTCGGATATGGAAACTTGGACCCCTTGCATAGTTCATAGACAAGTGAAAGTGGATACTCTAAAATACGCAAGATAAGCGTGAGTGCTATGGATGGCGTTCTCGTAGGGAGACGGAAGCGGATCCATAGTGGTGTATTGATATGGTGAATATGTGGACTCGTGTGCGCCACCTCAAAAGAGTACTTGCAGTCGTAGTTCAGGTTAGCCACCGAGTCAAAGCTGGCTTGCTGCAGTTAAACTCCACCACCCCCTTTGTTGATAATGATGCATATGTAGATAGATCTGATGTAAGTCTTGCTGGGTACATTTGTACTCACGTTTGCCAATTTTATGTTTTTGCAGAGAGACTTCAGTCTCACTAGTAGTTCCGCGTGGACTTCGACGTTTAGCTTGTTACCTCAGCTACGATCTTGTGCCCTCGGCAGGATCTGGTAGATAGTCAGGCTTCTCAGCCTTTTCCATTTATAGATGTCTGTACTTAGACATGATAGCTTCCGTTTGTGCTTGACTTGTATGCTCTGATTGTTGGGTCATGAGACCCATGTTTGTAATATCTCGCTCCTCGGAGCCTAATGAATAAATACTTGAGTTGTAGAGTCATGTTGTGATGCCATGTTGTATTGCACATATCGAGCATATTGTGTGTATGTTATTGAAATGCTTGGTATGTGTGGGATCTGACTATCTAGTTGTTTATCTTTAGTAGCCTCTCTTACCGGGAAATGTCTCCTAGTGTTTCCACCGAGCCATGGTAGCTTGCTACTGCTCCGGAACACTTAGGCTGGCCGGCATGTGTCCTTCTTCGTTCCTATGTCTCTCCCTTCGGGGAAATGTCACGCGATGAATACCGGAGTCCTGTTAGCCCGCTACAGCCCGGTTCACCGGAGTCCTGCTAGCCCAGTGCTACAGCCTGGATTCACTCGCTGATGACCGACACGTTCGATGCTGGGTCATGGATGCCTGTCCCTGTAAGTTTGTGCCACTTTGGGTTTACGACTAGCCATGTCAGCCCGGGCTCCTTATCATATGGATGCTAGAGACACTATCATATACGTGTGCCAAAAGGCGCAAATGGTCCCGGGAAAAGGTAAGGCGACACCCGTGGGAATACCGTGCGTGAGGCCGCAAAGTGATATGAGGTGTTACATGCTAGATCGATGTGGCATTGAGTCGGGGTCCTGACATTTTGTTTCTGTTTAGTAATAAATATTTCATCTACCTTCTGTTTAGATGTGTTTTTATGTTTTAATTAGTGTTTGTGCCAAGTAGAACCTATAGGATAACCCATGATGATAGTTAATTTGATTCTGCTGAAAAATAGAAACTTTGTGCGCACGAAATAGTTTTGTTAAATCAGAGAAACATGCTTTTGCATTGATTCTTTTTGCTTCTGATCAATAGACAAATTGTACAGGACTTCCTATTTTGGTAGGATTTTTAGAGTTCCAGAAGTTTGCGTTAGTTACAGATTTCTACAGACTGTTTCGTTTTTGACAGATTCTGTTTTTCGTGTGTTGTTTGCTTATTTTGATGCATCTATGGCTAGTAAAATAGTTTATAAACCATAGAGAAGTTGGAATACAGTAGGTTTAACACCAAAATAAATAAAGAATGAGTTCATTACAGTACATTATGTGGTGGTTTTGTTTTCTTTCACTAACGGAGCTTATAAGATTTCCTGTTGAGTTTTGTGTTGTGAAGTTTTCAAGTTTTGGGTAAAGCTTTCATGGACTATGGAATAAGGAGTGGCAAGAGCCTAAGCTTGGGGATGCCCAAGGCACCCCAAGATATTCAAGAATAGCCAAAAGCCTAAGCTCGGGGATGCCCCGGGAAGGCATCCCTCTTTCGTCTTCGTTCATTTTTAACTTTACTTGGAGCTATATTTTTATTCACCACATGATATGTGTTTTGCTTGGAGCGTCGTGTATCATATTAGTCTTTGCTTTTTAGTTTTTCACAATCATCCTTGCTGTACACACCTTTTGGGAGATGCCTACTAGATTAGAATTTGTTAGAATACTCTATGTGCTTCACTTATATCTTTTGAGCTTGATAGTTTTTGCTCTAGTTCTTCACTTATATCTTTTAGAGCACGGCAGTGGCTTAATTGTGTAGAAATTGCTAGTCTCTCATGCTTCAGTTATATTATTTTGAGAGTCTTTTAGAACAGCATGGTATTTGCTATGGTTATAAAATTGGTCCTAGAATGGTAGGCATCCAAGTTGGGTATAATAACAACTATCATAGGAAGTGAATTGGATGCTATGATCAATATGATACTTGATAATTGTTTTGAGATATGGAGGTAGTGATATTAAAGTCATGCTAGTTGGGTGATTATGAATTTAAAGAATTCTTGTGTTGAAGTTAGCAAGTCCTGTAGCATGCACGTATGGTTAAAGTTGTGTAACAAATTTGAAACATGAAGTGTACCTGACTTGTGCATCCTTATGAGTGGCGGTCGGGGACGAGCGATGGACTTTTCCTACCAATATATCCCTCTAGGAGCATGCGCGTAGTGCTTGATTTTTGATGACTTCTAAATTTTTGCAATAAGTATATGAGTTCTTCTGACTAATGTTGAGTCCATGGATTATACACACTTTTACCTTTCCATCATTGCTAGCCTCTTCGGTACCGTGCATTGCCCTTTCTCACCTTGAGAGTTGGTGCAAACTTCGCTGGTGCATCCAAACCCCGTGATACGATACGCTCTATCACACATAAACTTCCTTATATCTTCCTCAAAACAGCCACCATACCTACCTATTATGGCATTTCCATAGCCATTCCAAGATATATTGTCATGCAACTTTCCACCGTCCCATTCATCATCATCATGACATACTTTACTTTTGTCATATTGCCATTAGATGATCATGTAGTTGACATCGTATTTGTGGCAAAGCCACCATGAATAAATTTTCATACATGTCACTCTTCATTCATTACACCATCCTGGTACACCGCCGGAGGCATTCATATAGAGTCATATCTTGTTCTAGTTTCGAGTTGTAATTCATATGTTGTAATCAATAGAAGTGTGATGATCATCATTATTAGAGCATTGCCCAAAAGAAAAAAAAGAAAAAAAAGAAAGGCCAAAGACAAAAAAAGAAAAAAAAGAAAAAAAAGCAAAAAGAAAAAAAAGCAAAAAAAAGAAAATAAATAAAAGGGGCAATGTTACTATCTCTTTTTCCACACTTGTGCTTCAAAGTAGCACCTTGTTCTTCATATAGTGAGTCTCATATCTTGTGCTTCAAAGTAGCACCATGTTTTTCATATAGTGAGTCTCATATGTTGTCACTTTCATATACTAGTGGGAATTTTTCATTATATAACTTGGCTTGTATATTCCTACGATGGGCTTCCTCAAATGCCCTAGGTCTTCGTGAGTAAGCAAGTTGGATGCACACCCACTAGTTTTCTTTTGTTGGGCATTCATTTATAGCTCTAGTGCATCCGTTGCATGGAAATCCCTACTGCTCATGTTGACATCAATTAATGGGCTTCTCCATAGCCCGTTGATTATCCTCGTCAATGTGAGACTTTCTCTTTTTTTGTCTTCTCCACACAATCCCCATCGTCATATTCTATTCCACCCATAGTGCTATATCCATGGATCACGCTCATGTATTGCGTGAAGGTTGAAAAAGTTTGAGATTATTTAAGTACGAAACAATTTCTTGGCTTGTCATCGGGGGTATACAAGTTGGGAACATCTTTGTGTGATGAAAATAAAGCATAGCCTAACTATATGATTTTGTAGGGATGAACTTTCTTTAGCCATGTTATTTTGAGAAGACATGATTGCTTTGATTAGTATGCTTGAAGTGTTACTATTTCTTTTATCAATATGAACTTTTATTTTGAATCATTTGGATCTGAACATTCATGCCACAATAAAGAAAATTACATTGAGAATTATGCTAGGTAGCATTCCACATCAAAAATTCCGTTTTTATCATTTACCTACTCGAGGATGAGCGGGAATTAAGCTTGGGGATGCTTGATATGTCCCCAACGTATCTATAATTTTTGATTGTTCCATGCTATTATATTACCCCTTTTGGATGTTTATGGGCTTTATTTTACACATTTATATCATTTTTGGGACTAACCTACTAACCAGAGGCCCAACACATATTGCTATTTTTTTGTCTATTTCAATATTTTGAAGAAAACGAATATCAAACGGAGTCCAAACGGAATGAAACCTTCAGGAGCGTGATTTTTGGAACGAACATGATCCAGAGAACTTGGAGTGCAAGTCAAGAAGCTTGCGAGGCGGCCAGAAGACAGGAGGGCGCGCCCACCCCCTCTAGGCGCGCCCCCTATCTCCTGGGCCCCATAGGCGGCCACCGACATACTTCTTCCTCCTATATATACCTACGTACCGCGAAAACATCCAGGGAGCCAACGAAACACAATTTCCACCAACGTAACCTTCTGTATCCGCGAGATACCATCTTGGAGCCTTCGCCGGTGCTCCGCCGGAGGGGGAATCGACTATGGAGGGCTTCTACATCAATACCATAGCCCCTCCGATGAGTTGTGAGGAGTTTACCATAGACCTTCTGGTCCATAGTTATTAGATAGATGGCTTCTTCTCTCTTTTTGGATATCAATACAATGTTCTCCCCCTCTCTTGTGGAGATCTATTCGATGTAAACTGTTTTTGCGGTGTGTTTGTCGAGATCCATGAATTGTGGGTTTATAATCAAGTTTATCTATGAATAATATTTGAATCTTCTCTGAATTCATTTATGTATGATTGAGTTATCTTTGCAAGTCTCTTCGAATAATTAGTTTGGTTTGGCCTACTAGATTGATCTTTCTTGCCATGGGAGAAGTGCTTAGCTTTGGGTTCAATCTTGCGGTGTCCTTACCCAGTGACAGAAAGGGTTGCAAGCCACGTATTGCATTGTTGCCATCGAGGATAAAAAGATGGGGTTTATATCATATTGCTTGAGTTTATCCCACTACATCATGTCATCTTTCTTAATGTGTTACTCTGTTCTTATGAACTTAATACTCTAGATGCATGCTAGATAGCGGTCGATGTGTGGAGTAATAGTAGTAGATGCAGGCAGGAGTCGGTCTACTTGTCACGGCGATGATGCCTATATACATGATAATGCCTAGATAATCTCATAATTATTCGCTTTTCTATCAATTGCTCGACGGTAATTTGTTCACCCACCGTAATACTTATGCTATCTTGAGAGAAGCCACTAGTGAAACCTATGGGCCCCAGGTCTATCCTTTATCATATAAACTTCCAATCTACTTTTATTTGCATCTTTACTTTTTGCATCTATATTATAAAATACCAAAAATATATTTATCTTATCATACTATCTCTATCAGATCTCACTTTTGCAAGTGGCCTGAAGGGATTCACAACCCCTTTATTGCGTTGGTTGCGAGTTCTTTGTTTGTTTGTGTAGGTGCATGGGACTTTTGAGGAGCCTCCTACTGGATTGATACCTTGGTTCTCAAAAACTGAGGGAAATACTTACGCTACTTTGCTGCATCACCCTTTCCTCTTCAAGGAAAACCAAAGCTCAAGACGTAGCAATCTTCTGTTCTTCTGACATCTGGCTTGGGTGTTTTTGTCGCATCTTGTCATCTAGCCTTGATCTTGTTCTTAGTTGTGTTGCGGGAAACCACAACCACCTATGGGACCAGGACGGCCCCTTGTTGGTTCGGCAGGGGGAGTTGCGTTGCACAAAGAGCAGAGGAACATGAGGCAGCATGGCAGAGATTGCACGAGCAGTTTTACCCAGGTTCGGGCCGCCGCGAGGCATAAGACCCTACTCTTGCTTTGGTGGATTGATGGTGGAAATGTGGTGGTGGAGCGTAGTACACTTGCCCAGCAAGGGTTGCCTTAGGTCGACAGCGACTGCGCATGTATGGGGGTGTGAGTTATCCAACCCTCTAACCTCGTGAACCCCTTCTACCGTTGCCATGGGCCTCCTTTTATATGTTAAGGGGTCACCACAGTGGGAAATCAGTCATTAGACACTGATGATATAGCAAATAGTGCTATCATACCTAACTCTACAGGCCGACAGGGCCGCATTTAATGTGTCGCTTAACGTCACGTCATTGGCTGCCCGACAAGGCTTGCCGGGCTATCTTGCCAGCTCCATGCCTGCTTGTCTAACACGTCATAGGACGGGTGTCATCTGTGGGTTTTCTTGGTAGAAAGGGGCTGCCATGTGGCGAATGGCTGCCACCTAATCACTCTGCGGCTTCACACCGCACTGATCGACCTCGTCAGTTGTGGTGGAGTGGTCGGTGAGGTGGTTTTGCCTCCACAAGTCCCGGCAGGCCCTGTCGGGACACCTTGGTCATCTTCTTCTGGGGGCAGCCTCGTCTCTTGGGGCTCACCTGCTCGACAGAGGAGGCCTTTCGTGACGATATTTTGCTTCCCTGGCCTGGCCTTGGTCTCTCTGATCTGCTTGTTGGTCTTTGGAGTCTCTTGGTTCCTTGTACCCTGTCTTGGGTTGATGCTTCAATCTTGATCCTGTGCATGTGCACAGTAAGGGCAACAGACCCAGGGTTTGTTGCACCGGCAGAAGCCCCCGGGACTGCCCCGAACATGCTGCCGAGCGTCGTCGGGTAGGGCCTAATATGTGCAAAGGCAGAGTTGCTGAAAAGGCCGGTCTCTTGAGATCTTCTTTGCTTCTTCATCAGTCTTGATTCCGGGCCAGTTTCCCGGTTTCCCCATGCGTCATGTAAAGCCAATAATGGTGGTGCCGCTGTAGTAATGGCCCATGAATGACTTTAGCGCACGCAGTAGAAACTGCCAGTTCACTCTTCCCACCATGCCTTTATCCTTAGCCACGTATGCCGCATGCATCGCATGGGGTAGGTAACAGAGGCGCGTGGTGCAGGAGAGCATAATGGCGAGGGCACGGTTTCCCTGAATTGGTGGAGGAGGGCGGTGATTACTCGTGGAGGAACCAATCCCCAGCCCCCCGCTTTCCTATAAAAGGAAGAGCGGGGGAGGAGTGGAGGCATTTAACTGCATTCTTCTTCTCCTCTTCCTTGCTCCGTCTTGGATATGCTAGAAGGGAGAGCGTGCGATAGCCCCCCGGGCTTGAGCTTTGGGTTGATGATGCCGGGTGATGGTGTTAGCGACCAGGGAGTGATCTTGGTCTAAGTCCAAGGTGAAGGGCTCGGGACCATTGGAACCCCCAGTACGTCCCCTCCCCTTGGAACTGGGGTTGATGTCAACGAGAGGCGCGCCTTCCTGCCCGCCAAGGAGGGGAGTGGCGCGCCTCAAGCCCCTTGGCCGTCTTTGTTGCTCGCAGTCTCTCCTGGGAAGGCACCGGACTGGAGTCTTGGAGCTTCTCGGGAGCGGTGGTGATGGAGAGAAAACGAGGGAAGGCGGAGCTAGCGAGTAGCGGAGGGTCAGGTCGGGGTACGATGGTGTGGATGCCTTCTCCTCCGACTGACGACCTGCCGCCTCATCTTCCATACTTCCCTTCCCTCTCCGGCACCATCATCACCAGCCTCTTTGGGCTATAGGCGGGGAGGATGTCTTCTTGGTGCCTTTGGCTCTCCTCCAGTGATCTCCCGACCGAGCCTCTGTGGATGACCCTGCCAGGGATCGAGTCGGGTCTTCTCGCTGGTGACAACGGCCGGGAGTGCTCCGCTTTTCTCCGACACTTCTCCTCCAAACCTTTGCAACCCCCGGTCTTGTTCGGCCACCTCCTGGCGGGCCTGGACGGGGCTGGGACAGGTTCTCACCCGGGTGCTTTTCTCGTCTTTTCCTCCTTCACAAGCCAAGCGGCAGTTCCTCCTCTCTCTCTTCCGCTTCTACCCCTCCCATCGATTCCCTGTTCCTTCCACATCGCCGCCGCCGGAATGGGGAAGAAACCCACGGACAAGAAGAACTAGACAACCGCGGTGAAGGAGGCCGCCACTGAGGGAAACAGGAGAGGGCGGAGCTGAGCAATAGGCGGAGCAAAGATGTCGTCTTCACACCGTCGAACTTGAGCGGCCCTGTCCTCCAAGCAAGGCATGGGTGTCTATGGGGGAGGCCTATTGAAAAGGGGCATGGAGCGCATGTGGTTTATGTGGCGAGGAAGGAGAATTCGCTGGATTCTTATTGATTCTTCTGTGCTTACGTCATCTGCGGCCTTTGTCCCCCCTTCTCCGAGTTCTTTGAAGCGATCATGAACATCTATGGGTTCCACCTCCTTGATTTCACGCCAAATGCAAAGGTGACAATGGCTATCTTCTCGCATTTGTGCGAGAATTTCGTCGGAGTCATGCGCAATGTGGATCTGTTCCGGCATTACTTTGTCCCGCGAGTGGAGAGCAATTACCGCTCCGGAATGATTAGCTGGAGGCCACGCATGGCGAGGAAGATCTGGGATTATCTCCCTGGGTACCTGCAGGAGAGGTGGGATGAATGGAGAGGAGATTCGTGATAGATCCAGGATAAGGAACCCCCGAGTTTTGCGAAGCCTGGAAGGCATGTGTTGAGCGCGGCAAGGCTTGGAGTGCCAAAGGCCTTACTGAGCACAGGCTGCGCCTGGCAATCAATAGGATCACCCGTTTGAGGACAGCCGGGTTAACAATCGATCATGTGGGGGTAGACTTCCTTCTCCGCCGCATCTCGCTATTGCAGGAAAGGGACATATCAGTGTGGTTGTATGGCAATGCACAGACAAGATGAGGTTGCTTCCCGGATTTGCGAACAACTAGTCGGTTTATGGTCATGCCTGGTTATGCGACAAACTGTTTGGTCGCCTCGAGTTGTTCAAGCTCTCGGCAACCATCATCCCTTTGAACATCAATTCTTCCCAAGACCAGATATTGAAATGGATGTCATACTGCAATACTGAAGGGGTAGCAAGCACATGGAAGCTACCCACCCTGGATGAGGAGCTCAAGGGGTCAAACACCCTCGTGGAGAGGGCCACTAGGACTGAAACTAGAGTGTATAATCCCACCTCCTTTGTGGAGGTGGCACATATTTTGCGGAGGGCTGAGTAGGCCAAGGCAGCCCACCTCGCGGAGATGGCTAAGGCCGCGAAGGACGGAAAGAGAAAGGGGAAGGCCGGGGACGGGAATTCTTCCCAAGGCAGCAGCGAGGCTCAAGACACGGAAGGAGCTGCTGGGGAAGAGCTTGCCAGGGATAACTTTGTTGGGCTAGATGCCCTAGCCACGGCAACAAAGGAGCTCCAGGAGCAGGGGGAGGTCGGCAAGGTGGCGGAGCTCGAGGAGTGCCTCGCGGCTGGGCCGCAAGCCCTCGAGCAGCGCACCAGCAGGTGTGCCGCTGACGAGTGAGCCGCCAAGAAGGTGAAGAAGACTACCACCAAAGCCTCCAAGGCTGATGTGACAGCCTGGCTTTTGGCCCTTTTCTTTTTCTTTTGATTTATCTGGTTTTTTCTCTATTTTTCTTTTTGGAATGGTTCTGTGGCCTTGCCACCTGGGAAATCATCCTCATTCCCCCTCCCAAGTGACCAAACCCTAAAATCTTTTTTCTAGGGAAATCTCCTTTTTCTATCAAAGGAATAATCCTATCTACCCTAGGTTCTGAAGCAACCTATATTTCTGTCCATCCAAATAATTCTCATAATTCCTTTGGGTCATATATTTCTCAAATATGCCCAAATATTTCATTGTCATGTTTAAAAATAATTCCCCAATATTCCTTTTTCTATTGTTCCCTGAATAGCACTTTGTGAAGGAAGTGTCATTTATATTTTCCTAGTTGCTCCCAAACTTTTTGGTCATGCTTATATGTCCAAATAATTGCCTCATACACAAATTCAACTTTATTGTCCTAGACAATCTTCCTCAGTGATTTTTCAAAGTTTCTGTCAGACAGAAGGCTTTGTGACGGAAGTACTAGCTAGGAGTATCCAAATGAGTTGAACTTTTGCACACTCCTTCATGTGCTCATATTAACCCCTTCCACCCAATTGCAGCCCCATCAAATCATCTATGTGAGCACATGACCAAATCTTTGATTCTGGCAATATTTTCAGGTTGTGAACCAAGTGTATTTTATATTGCTTCAAATTTTTTTATAAATTACCAGATCATGCTCCTACCCATAAAACATCTCTCCACCAAAGTTGGGATCATTTCATTAAGCCTTTTGATCACCAAAATTAATCCAAGTTTCTATACAGAAATGATGTTTGTGAAGCAAGTACCATTTTGGCTTGTCCATTTGGTATGAGCTTCTTACAGCATCTTTATATGTCCAAATCATCAAGCCTTGCCCAATTTCAGCCCAAGTTGCTTCTCCATGTGAGTGCGTCATCAAAATCAAGTTTCTGGACCAAACATGCACTTACAAAGCAACCCTAGTCATTTGTGGTCCATTTCTTCTCTAAAGCTCCAGGACTGTAGGCCTTCCATAGATAAACCTCCCAGACAACTCCATTGACCCTAGTCAAGTTCCTGTTGATCACCAGTTCACGGCCAAGTTTACTGTAGTAAATTTCAGGCGATGATTACCAGTTAACCACAACCCCTTAGATCAAGCCAATGTCACATAAATGATCCACCCTGGAAGGACTAGCCCCCAGACATAGTTTGCCATCCTATACAGCACTCCCCGTGCCATGTCGCGTGGTGACTACGCAGCTGGCATGCGCATTTACGGGCTCTGTGCATTATGGCATGTCTAGGACACCGTTTGTGCTTCGGCACCTCTTCCCCTCATCCTCTTCGCGCGCATGAGCATGTCCCTTGGCTTCCTCTCGTCGTCATCGTTCCTCTGGACCCCGCTCCCCCTCCGGCAGCTTCCTCACCAACGCAAGCCGTCGCGTGCCCATGGGCGAACAATAGCGATTTGGCTATGTTCGTCGCCATCGTCATCCACCCCGTGCTCCCTTGACCGCCTCTTCCCTGTGAGCTCTCCCTCCTGTTCCCTCTCGTCACCTCACCCGAGCTCATGCCCGTGCACACGCGTCCACAGCGCCGGACACGCGTCTGAGGTGACGCACGCTCGGCCGACTCCCCCTCTTCCTATTTAAGGCAACCCCGAGCTCCCTCGACCGCACTAGCAGTCCTCCCTCACTCCCAGAGCCCTGCCTAGCCATCCCCTTGAGCTCAAGGAGATCTCTGTGGTTGCCATTGCCACCATGGCTGCTGCCCCTGTCCACCCTGATTCCGGTGAACCAAACCCCTCTCCACCGTCTTCCACCTCTAGTAGGTCACCCAGCCACCATAGCCTCTCCCGTAGTCATCAGTTAGTTGTTGGAGTCTCCATGGCCTCGTCCTCTCACTTTGGCCAAAGCCCCGTCCGCCACGGCCATGTTCCCGCCTTGTCCAATGCTCCCTTGCGTTCGAATGGTGGAGGAACGGGTGCGCCTCGCCGCCCTGAGCGCTCTGGTGGTCCGAGCTCCACCGGAGGCGGCCGGAGCTGGCCAGGCGAGCGTCGGTGACAGCGGCTCATCTCTGCTCTGCGGGTGCGAGTCAGGGATTAATATGGGGGCGGGAGGAGAGGTAAGAGATGCGGTGCCCCCGCCTATAAGCGACCCAGATGGCCGGCCCCGCCTCCCGCTGACATGGATAAGTGGAGGCGTATTCTCCCGAATACGTCTCCCCTACACGAAAGCGTGTTCCTCCTCTCCCTCGGGCTAAAATGTGTTTTCCCTTCCGGAAACGTATTTCCAGAAAAGGCGTTTTCAGTTCTTCCGGCTGAGGGCCTGTTTGTGAAGATTTTCTTACAGATAGGTCCCTCGCGGAAAAACTATCACAACTTTTCACATGTAACTCCAAATGAGGTGATTCCAAAGCCCACTTCTTCTTTTCGTCGAGCCTGTTCTACTGGTCGCACTTTCACCATGTTTTGACATTCTGAAAATGACCATTTTCCCCTACCCTTATTCAGCCCCCTTCGAGAGAGAGCCTTTTCCGGTGATTCTTTCCGCGAGTTTCTCGCACTTTCTACAGGTGATTTCTTCTACCCCAGGCAAGCCACACCCTTCATTTGTATCAATGTAATGAAGTGACTTGGTTTAATTTATTTGAACCTGTTTAAAATATTGCTTTAGCTACATGACTTTTTGCATGGCATTTTCCCAGAGTATTATTTTTTAACTTGATGTTGCCATGCTATTGTTTGGATTACTAGGAGTTATGCTTGCAGTTGATGAGTGACATGTTGCCTCTGAATTATTAGTGTCTTATGTCGTGATTATTTTCATGTTGGTATTATATTTTGGAGTATCGCTTTGAATGTTATGCTGCCTTTGGATTACTAGTGGTTATTATGATTTTATTTATGATGATAGTTGATGTTCTGTTGCTTGGAGTATTATTATTCGAAGATGATGTTTACATGTGGATCTTAGCTGGATAGCTTGTTCTTGGTATTTGAGTAGTAGTAATGTAACACCCACGATGCGGCTATATCTTCCACGTGTCGAAGCACGACTTAGAGGCATAACCGCATAGTGGTTTTGTCGCAAGAAGGGTCATCTTCACACAATCCCATGTAATGAATAAGAATGGGATTAAGAGTTGGCTTACAATCGCCACTTCACACAATGAACATAAATAATCATACATCATTCAGAGTACACACATAGTCCGACTACAGACGAAACCCAAAAGAAAAGAAGATAACCCAACTGCTAGATCCCCGATCGTCCCGACTGGGCTCCACTACTGATCAACATGAAATGAAACATAGCAACAAGCAAGGTCTTCGGTGAGCTCCCATCTGAGCTCGGTTGCATCACCTGCACTGGTATCATCGGGACCTGCAACTGTTGTGATAGTATCTGGTGAGTCACGAGGACTCAGCAATCTCAAAACCCGCGAGATCAAGACTATTTAAGCTTATGGGAAAGGAAGGGGTAAAGTGGTGAGGCTGCAGCAGCGACTAAGCATATATGGTGGCTAACATACGGAAATAAGAGCGAGAAGAGAGCAAGTGGAACGGTCGTGAACTAGCAATGATCAAGAAGTGATCCTGAACTCCTACTAACGTCAAACATAACACAAAACCGTGTTCACTTCCCGGACTCCGCCGAGAAGAGACCATCACGTCAACACACGCGGTTGATGTGTTTTAATTCGTATCTGGTGTCAAGTTATCTACAACCGGACGTTAACAAATTCCCATCTGCCAATAACCGCAGGCACGGCTTTCGGAAGATTATACCCTGCAGGGGTGTCCCAACTTAGCTCATGACAAGCTCTCGCGATCAACGAAGGAATAGACCTTCTCCCAGGAAGACCTGATCAGACTCGGAATCCCGGTTTACAAGACATTTCGACAATGGTAAAACAATACCAGCAAAGCCGCCCGATGTGCCGACAAATCCCGATAGGAGCTGCACATATCTCGTTCTCAGGGCAACACCGGATGAGACATCCTACGAGTAAAACCATCCCTCAAGTTTCCCCGAGGTGGCCCCACAGTCTACTCAGTTCGGACCAACACTCGAATGAGCACTGGCCCGGGGGGGGTTAAAATAAAGATGACCCTTGAGTCTGTAGAACCCAAGGGAAAAAGGCTTAGGTGGCAAATATTAAAACCAATTTTGGGCCTTGCTGGAGGAGTTTTATTCAAAGCGAACTATCAAGGGGGTCCCATAAATCACCCAACCGCGTAAGGAACGCAAAATCCGGGAACATAACACCGGTATGACGGAAACTAGGGCGGCAAGAGTGGAACAAAACACCAGGCATAAGGCCGAGTCTTCCACCCTTTACCAAGTATATAGATGCATTAATTAAATAAGAGATATTGTGATATCCCAATCATAATCCTGTCCATCGTGGAGAAATCTTCAACTTCACCTGCAACTAACAATGCTATAAGAGGGGCTGAGCAAAGCGGTAACATAGCCAAGCAATGGTTTGCTAGGTAGGGTGAAAAGGTTACAGGCTGACATGGCAACTTGGGAGGCATGGTAAACAAGTGATAGGTAGCGCAACATAGCGATAGAACGAAGCAACTAGCAAGCAAAGATAGAAGTGATATCGAGGGTAATGGTCATCTTGCCTGAAATCCCCATAGGAAGAAGAACGAGTCCATGAAGAAGACAATCGAACGTAGTCGAACGAATCCTCACAACTCCGGAACGAAACCGAAGCTAACGAGAGAAACAAACCGGAAAGAAGCAAACAACATGGTAAACACACAAGCATAAACATGGCATGATGCACAATCAAGTATGATGCATGTCCGGTTTAATGAGGCATGGCATGGCAAAGTGCAACAACCAATACTACAGGTTAAGTGGAGCTCAATATGCAACGAGTTGCATATTGATGGAACACCACATCAATTATTTAGTTCACTCGTTTAAGCTACCAAACAATATTAAATGTTGTTAAACATGGCAAGAGGTGAAGCATAATTAAACTACCTAGCTAGGCAATTTTTAAATGAGGCCGGAAACAACAAACAACAATTCCGGAAGTCCCCATGTCATTTAGTAGTTTAATGCAAACACCATTTTAAACATTTTAAATGTTGTTATCATGATGAGGATGACATATGCAAGTTATATGCAATTTTTATGAAGATGCTGACATGAGCATGTTATGAAGCATTTGGTCACCATGGTGGAACGAAAAGGGTGCCACGGCGGCGAAACAAAAATGGTGCCACGGCAACATATCCGAAAATGATGCCACAGCAACATATCCGAAAATGATGCCACGGCAACATGTCGGTTCTGGTAGCTAATGGAGATACCGGTGCAAAAGGAAGTGTGCGGATGAGTGTGTCATGCAAAAGGATGGTGGGGTGATCCCGAATTCCGGGTTCCCACGGGACGGTGGCATGGCAAAAGAGGGGCATCGCAAGGACAATTCGATCATGGTGCAAAACTCGAGCATCTCATACAACCAAGCATGCATTCGTTCACGGGCGGTCATCTAGGGGTTATACCTTCGAAGCGTGCATTTCGGGCGGAACGAGTTCGCCAAGGGAAGTAGTCGTTGACGGGTCGTAGGGGAAGTAGTCGTTCACGTTTCGTAGTTGTACACACTCCGTAGATGTTCGGGTCGATAGTAGTGGTACACGTTTCAGAGAGGAACTTGACGTCCACGGAATCTTCGAGGTCGACGGTAGTGGAAGTAGTGGTACACGGTGGCGGCGGTAGTGGTACATGTTTTCATACATGTTCAGGTCGACGGTAGTGGTACACGCGACGTCGGGGTACTTGTCGCATCATCGAGTGTAGTTGTACACGGGTCCTCGTCTTCATGGCACTTGGCGTCCTCTCGGCCTTGACAGTGAAGAAACGGAACGCGGTGGTCGTGGTACTTGGAGTTACTATGGCTTCCAGGTACTTGCCGAAAACCACATCGGAGGTAGTCGAACAGATCTGAAGACGAACTTGGTGCCGAGGTCGAACTTGCCGGTCTGGATGAATCTGAAGGGGCATCAAGGGACTTGCAAGGCTCTGCCTCGGGAGGTCACCGGGGACCGCTCGAGCTGCTGGATGCTGGCGCAGGATGCAGGGGGCGACATGGATCTTGACGACGGGGCTCCCTGCTCCTGGTGGAGCTCCTGGTGGTTGCCACCAATGGAGGAGGCGGCAAGGGGCGAGGGGGATAGGGCGCAGGGAGCACCACTCCCTGGCTCGATGCGGAGGAGGCGACGGTGCGGGCCTGCGGGGCTGGCTGGCGCCATGGACGAAGGGAACATGAGCTCGGGAAGGAGGCCGAGCGCTGGCGAGGAGGAGGCAGAGGGGACGGGACGAGGGCGTAGGAGGGAGAGATGGCGTCGGCGCTCCTGGTCGCAGCGACCGGAGGGACGACGGGGCATGGTTGCGAGGGGCGACGCGCTTGAGGGCACGGCACAGTTGGACGGCAGGGAGGCAGCGGCAGCAAGGCACGGCAGGGTGCGGCGCTCGAGAAGGGGAGGAGATCGGGAACGATCGCAGGGCATCGAGAGGAGCGGCTCGACATCTTGGCTCGATGCGTGCGAGCGTGAGTGTGGCGGCGGAGGGGGAACGAAGGGAGAGATGGATCGAGAGAGAGGAGGTCGGGCTAGGGTTAGAGCTGGTTAGGTGGGCTGGGCCTTAGAGGCCGGCCGGCTGGGCTTTAGGAGGTTAGGAAGGCTGGCCTGGCTGCAGGGCTCTCTTCTCCCTCTCTCTTCAAAACTCTTCCAAAAACAGAAAATCAAGGAAAGAAAGGAAGAGAAAAGAAATGAGTGGACAAGAATTAGGGCATGAGGGTAATTTTCCGGACTCGCAAAAATATGCTCGTTCCAAGAAAAATAGAAAGGCCACGATTGAAAGATTTAAATTCAAACTCATTTGAATTTAATTCAAATGGGTTTGAACTAGGACTTGGTAAAAGGAAGGTCCAAAAATGTTCGGATTTTTGGTGGAGCTCCGGAAAATGATGAAATAATTTATTGGACAACATTTGAGGTCAAGAAGTGAGATAACAACGGCATGGGGAATTATTTGCAAGTGTGTTATGATCAATTTCAAATAATGGAATATTTTAATATAGCTCCCTAATAATATTGAGAGGCTTTAATATGTTATAAAGAGAAATCACAAGTGAAATCCCTCGATTTAAATGGATCGAAAAATCCATACAATTCATTTAGAAGAGTTATACAAATTAAATGGCATGATGGCATGATGACATGATGCAATGCAAAAATAAAAGAGCAAGCACAAAAGAAACACATTGCAAAACTTGGAATAGCTGGAAGTCTTCTGGAGCGTCGGTCTCGGGGCGTTACTACACTCCACCACTACAAGAGGATCTCGTCCCGAGATCTAGGATGGCACCGGAGGGAAAACGGAAGAGGAAGAGAAGAGGTAAAACTAAGTTGCTTCTTCGACAAAAGAGTGAAACCAAAGAACCTTGAGAGGTTGAAAAGTTGAAATAGAGAACACAATGGAGTTGGACACAATTGAGAGCACTGTGGTAGAAAATAGAAACAAGGAACACCATGTGAACCTTGGAGGTTGCAAAGCTATGAATGACGAGTACAATGGACAAGAAGGAATTGAAATCACTCTGGTTGAAACGAGATAAACAAGGAACAAGGAAGATCAAAATCGGACAGCACTCCGGTTGAAAAGAGATGCAAGACTTGATACGATGAAAACAAACTTGAAGAGGTGACGCAACACTCCAGTTAAATGGATAAGCAAGAAAAGAACATGATCCTCACAATTCGCGATGATGAGTGAAGAGAGCAACATCACAATGCCTTCGGAAGAAAGAATAGAAGAAAGATCATTTGAATAACAGAATGGAGAAGAAAATGCCAACTTCTGCCACAAATGAGCTTGGAAAGCACCCTTCCAAGAAGGTTATAACGGAGTTGTTGGAAAACCAACAACGAAACGAATAAGCTTGTAGTGGGCTTATGGAAAACATCTCAAAATTATGAGGTGAAATTCTGCCACTACCGAAAACAAATGCTTGCCTGAAATCAACGAAGAGATGAAAACTGCTTTCGCCGAGAGGATAGTTAAAAACTTGGATCATTGATAAGCACCACAATAGCAACATTCCTTAGGGAAGGCTTTTAGGTGAAATATGACACAAGATAACTCCAACAAAGAGATTGATGGATTTAAAATACCTCGTTCTTGACAACATGTGAATCGCGAAACAAAAATGGAAATTGTCAAGAATGATATAACACCATCTCAAAAGATAAGGTAGGAGAATAACACTTTGAAATGCAAGATGAAGAATGGTTGAACTCCTCTGAAAAGAATCTCGATGAACACTTCGAGAAGGAATTAAATCCTTGATGAACCACCATGTAGAGCCTCCATGAAGAACTCTGATAATAAAAGGATGATAGAAAGAAAGGGAAGTTGAAAACACAAGGTGAATCCTTGCAATGATTTAGATGAAGCTTCGCGACGATATAACCGAGAAAACTTGGAACTCCAGAAAAGGAAAAGATGAAGCACTAGAGCCAAGAATTACTTCATCATGAACAATCTCCGGAAGAAAAGAATTGAATCACCTAGAGGAAATAAGAATAAGATTTATTGTATGCTTATCCTTCATCAAATTAAATTCATGACAAGCAATGGATTTGGCATACTACTTATTCCCGTAGAAAGGATTAAGAGAGATATAGCGCAAAACTTCAGAAGGTATTGATGGAACCACCGGTGGGATTTGGAAACAATGAATGAATTGATACAGTAACAACGGAAGAGGAATGTTGAAAGAACCACCATAAGAAAATAAAAGATAGCAAAACATCGGGAAGAGTTTGAAAACAAACGAAGATACTTGAGAAAATTTAGATACAAGAGAACAAAGAGATCGTGAGCTGACTAGAACGATGCATCGGAAGAATTCAAGAACGAGAGCTGAAAGTTGAGAATGAAGAATTATGACATGATGGCCTTCGGAGGAAAAGAAATGGAAACAACTCATGAAATGCTCCGGATGGGTGAACAGAATTCTCACAATCAAAAGCAATTATGAGAGGATGGTATAAAGCTAGAACCATGAATCTCTGGGAGAACGGGTAAGAATTTAAGAGGAACTCTTCTTCGGTCTTCAAAATCCGATAATGACGATGAGAACCACCATGAATTGTTGAGGCACTCCATAATAAAGAATAGAAAGGTTGAATCAACGATGAAAGAATTTGAAAGATCTTGGAGAAAGACATTTGACTGATGATAAATCATTCTTACATCAAACTTTGAAATGAATTTGGGATAGTTCTGGAATAATTAGAAGAGTCAGGTAAGATCCTGGGAAAAGACCTGTGGGTTAGAGCCCACTCAAAAGAAAACACCGTTGAAATGATTGCTTGAAATAGAGATTGCACCGGTTGAATTAAATGACTTGAATGAGATAATAATCTCCAAATAGCTTGAACTGATTGAGAATGGAAACACGAATCTTCCGAGATATCTTGAGCACTCCGAATAAGAATAGAGAGAGGTGAACAATTATGAGGCACCGGCATGAGAAAAACATTTGAAACAAGGAAAGGATATGATCGACAAAGCTTGAATTGAATCCAACAAAGAAGAAAAAGAGAACGAAGAATGATAAACTTGAAGCTCCGTTAGTATCTTCACGAGGGATCACCGGATAAGAACATGATTGAAAAGAATGGAGAGACTTCACATCAATAAAATGGATACCCGATTAAGAAATCTGAGTCCTTGAAGAAAAGGGGTGGGAGGGCAGGAAAACAAAGGCAACTTGGTACGGATGAAACAAACACCGTTGAGAAAACTTAGAAATGATCCTGCAGATGTTGAGAATGATCGGATCATCTCGAAGAGAAGCACGCCGGTTAGAAAAGAATTAACATGACGACCTCGATGATCAAGAAGGATTAGTATTCACATAGCAATATGAGAACACTGTTTATGAAAGGTATGGATTCAATATTTGACTTCAAAGCAACTCGAATACCACAAATAAAACAAAACAAAGGATTTGGCTTGCAGAATAAGCCAGAACAAACAATGATAGAGATTTTGTCCGAAGTTTTCGTGGTGGGGCCCACACGGGCTTGAGTGTACAGCACCATCATGTACAAGGCAGTGCACATGACATACGAAGTGTCCCCGAACCAGCATAGCCAAGGGTTCTTTAAGACACAACGAGACCACGGTAAAAACGATCGTGGAAAGGCGGACCACTAGACGTCGAACCCCAATCTCATATCATGCATCTGTCGAAAAGATATTCTAGGAGCTACTTGAATTCCCACCTATAAACTCCCGAAACTTTCTGGTTATGCAATCTGGTGTTGGGGATACAGGGGAAGCAATATATATCTCACCCAAAACTAACAATCCCTACATCCAAGCTGTATCCATCCATCAACACATAACCAAGAAACCTTCGGAAATCGTGTACCTCAACCTTCGAAAATCATCCATTATACGAGTTATGGCAATACTCTCGAGCTCGCCCCAGTACTGGGTTATCGAGGTTATCTCACCAACAACTGCATAAAAGAGATTTCCGATGTCGGCAAAACTCAGGTATTCCAGAACTGCAACGATAAAATTGTGACGACAACACCTCGGAGCTCAACTCCCCGGGTCAAAGCCACATAATAGACAGGAGGCACCAAGAACAATGTTCTCGTCACAAAACAATTGGAACGATTCCAAGATACCCGCGTGATCCTAAAATTTTTTTTAGTGAAATTTGAGTAGAGGAAAGTCAAAACATCTACGTCAGGAGACCTCACCAGAGCGACGAAGGGACTGAGGAGTAAAAAGAATCCTACTCTCCGATATATATAATCCTAAGACTCGAAACATTTTTGTTCTAGACTCAACAATGCCAGCAAAAAATCAAGCAGGGGGCTCCTAAGTCGGGGATGGCTCTGATTACCAACTGGTAACACCCACGATGCGGCTATATCTCCCACGTGTCGAAGCACGACTTAGAGGCATAACCGCATGGTGGTTTTGTCGCAAGAAGGGTCATCTTCACACAATCCCATGTAATGAATAAGAATGGGATAAAGCGTTGGCTTACAATCGCCACTTCACACAATGAACATAAATAATCATACATCATTCAGAGTACACACATAGTCCGACTACGAACGAAACCCAAAAGAAAAGAAGATAACCCAACTGCTAGATCCCCGATCGTCCCGACTGGGCTCCACTACTGATCAACATGAAACGAAACATAGCAACAAGCAAGGTCTTCGGTGAGCTCCCATCTGAGCTCGGTTGCATCACCTGCACTGTTATCATCGGGACCTACAACTGTTGTGATAGTATCTGGTGAGTCACGAGGACTCAGCAATCTCAAAACCCGCAAGATCAAGACTATTTAAGCTTATGGGAAAGGAAGGGGTAAAGTGGTGAGGCTGCAGCAGCGACTAAGCATATATGGTGGCTAACATACGGAAATAAGAGCGAGAAGAGAGCAAGTGGAACGATCGTGAACTAGCAATGATCAAGAAGTGATCCTGAACTCCTACTTACGTCAAACATAACACAAAACCGTGTTCACTTCCCGGACTCCGCCGAGAAGAGACCATCACAGCTACACATGCGGTTGATGCGTTTTAATTCGTATCTGGTGTCAAGTTATCTACAACCTGACATTAACAAATTCCCATCTGCCAATAACCGCAGGCACGGCTTTCAAAAGATTATACCCTGCACGGGTGTCCCAACTTAGCCCATGACAAGCTCTCGCGATCAACGAAGGAATAGACCTTCTCCCAGGAAGACCCGATCAGACTCGGAATCCCGGTTTACAAGACATTTCGACAATGGTAAAACAAGACCAGCAAAGCTGCCCGATGTGCCGACAAATCCCGATAGGAGTTGCACATATCTCGTTCTCAGGGCAACACCGGAAGAGACATCCTATGAGTAAAACCAGCCCTCAAGTTTCCCCGAGGTGGCCCCGCAGTCTACTCAGTTCGGACCAACACTCGAATGAGCACTGGCCCGGGGGGGGGGGTTAAAATAAAGATGACCCTTGAGTCTGCAGAACCCAAGGGAAAAAGGCTTAGGTGGCAAATGTTAAAACCAATGTTGGTCCTTGCTGGAGGAGTTTTATTCAAAGCGAACTGTCAAGGGGTTCCCATAAATCACCCAACCGCGTAAGGAACGAAAAATCCGGGAACATAACACCGGTATGACGGAAACTAGGGCGGCAAGAGTGGAACAAAACACCAAGCATAAGGCCGAGTCTTCCACCCTTTACCAAGTATATAGATGCATTAATTAAATAAGAGACATTGTGATATCCCAATCATAATCCTGTCCATCATGGAGCAATATTCAACTTCACCTGCAACTAACAATGCTATAAGAGGGGCTGAGCAAAGCGGTAACATAGCCAAGCAATGGTTTGCTAGGTAGGGTGAAAAGGTTAGAGGCTGACATGGCAACTTGGGAGGCATGGTAAACAAGTGATAGGTAGCGCAACATAGCGATAGAACGAAGCAACTAGCAAGCAAAGATAGAAGTGATATCGAGGGTAATGGTCATCTTGCCTGAAATCCCCATAGGAAGAAGAACGAGTCCATGAAGAAGACAAACGAACGTAGTCGAATGAATCCTCACAACTCCGGAACGAAACCGAAGCTAACGAGAGAAGAAAACCGGAAAGAAGCAAACAACATGGTAAACTCACAAGCATAAACATGGCATGATGCACAATCAAGTATGATGCATGTCCGGTTTAATGAGGCATGGCATGGCAAAGTGCAACAACCAATACTACAAGTTAACTGGAGCCCAGTATGCAATGAGTTGCATATTGACGAAACACCACATCAATTATTTAGTTCACTCTTGTTTAAGCTACCAAACAATATTAAATGTTGTTAAACATGGCAAGAGGTGAAGCATAATTAAACTACCTAGCTAGGCAATTTTTAAATGAGGCCGGAAACAACAAACAACAATTCCGGAAAGTCCCCATGTCATTTAGTAGTTTAATGGAAACACCATTTTAAACATTTTAAATGTTGTTATCATGATGCGGATGACATATGCAAGTTATATGCAATTTTTATGAAGATGTTGACATGAGCATGTTATGAAGCATTTGGTCACCATGGCGGAACGAAAAGGGTGCCACGGCGGCGAAACAAAAATGGTGCCACGGCAACATATCCGAAAATGATGCCACGACAACATATCCGAAAATGATGCCACATCAACATATCGGTTCCGGTAGCTAATGGAGATACCGGTGCAAAAGGAAGTGTGCGGATAAGTGTGTCATGCAAAAGGATGGTGGGGTGATCCCGAATTCCGGGTTCCCACGGGACGGTGGCATGGCAAAAGAGGGGCATCGCAAGGACAATTCGATCACGGTGAAAAACTCGAGCATCTCATACAACCAAGCATGCATTCGTTCACGGGCGGTCATCTCGGGGTTATACCTTCGAAGCGTGCATTTCGGGCGGAACGAGTTCGTCGAGGGAAGTAGTTGTTCACGGGTCGTAGGGGAAGTAGTCGTTCACGTTTCGTAGTTGTACACACTCCGTAGATGTTTGGGTCGACAGTAGTGGTACACGTTCCGGAGAGGAACTTGATGTCCACGGAGTCTTCGAAGTCGACGGTAGTGGAAGTAGTGGTACACGGCGGCAGCGGTAGTGGTACACGTTTTCGTAGATGTTCAGGTCGACGGTAGTGGTACACGTGACGTCGGGGTACTTGTCTTATCATCGGGTGTAGTTGTACACGGGTCCTCGTCTTCATGGCACTTGGCGTCCTCTCGGCCTTGACAGTGATGAAACGGAACGCGGTGGTCGTGGTACTTGGCATTACTGTGGCCTCCAGGTACTTGCCGAAAACCACATCGGAGGTAGTCGAACAGATCTGAAGACGAACTTGGCGTCGAGGTCGAACTTTTCGGTCTGGATGAATCTGAAGGGGCATCGAGCGACTTGCAAGGCTCTGCCTCGGGAGGTCACCGGGGACCGCTCGAGCTGCTGGATGCTGGCGCAGGATGCAGGGGGCGACATGGAGCTTGACGACGGGGCTCCCTGCTCCTGGTGGAGCTCCTGGTGTTCGCCCCCAACGGAGGAGGCGGCAAGGGGCGAGGGGGACTCGGCGCAGGGAGCACCACTCCCTGGCTCGATGCGGAGGAGGCGACGGCGCGGGCCTGCGGGGCTGGCTGGTGCCATGGACGAAGGGAACATGATCTCGGGGAGGAGTCTGAGTGCTGGCGAGGAGGAGGCAGAGGGGACGGGACGAGGGCGCAGGAGGGAGAGATGGTGGCGGCGCTCCTGGTCGCAGCGACCGGAGGGGCGATTGGGCATGGTTGTGGGGGGCGACGCGCTTGAGGGCACGGCACGGTTGGACGGCGGGGATGTAGCGGCAGCAGGGCACGGCAGGGCGCGACGCTCGAGAAGGGGAGGAGATCGGGAACGGGCGCAGGGCATCGAGAGGAGCGGCTCGGCATCCTGGCTCGATGCGTGCGAGCGTGAGTGTGGCGGCGGAGGGGGAACGAAGGGAGAGATGGATCGAGAGAGAGGAGGTCGGGCTAGGGTTAGAGCTGGTTAGGTGGGCTGGGCCTTAGAGGCCGGCCGGCTGGGCTTTAGGAGGTTAGGAAGGCTGGCCTGGCTGCAGGGCTCTCTTCTCCCTCTCTCTTCAAAACTCTTCCAAAAACAGAAAAGCAAGGAAAGAAAGGAAGAGAAAAGAAATGAGTGGACAAGAATTAGGGCATGAGGGTAATTTCCCGGACTCGCAAAAATATGCTCGTTCCAAGAAAAATAGAAAGGCCACGATTGAAAGATTTAAATTCAAACTCATTTGAATTTAATGTAAATGGGTTTGAACTAGGACTTGGTGAAAGGAAGGTCCAAAAATGTTCGGATTTTTGGTGGAGCTCCGGAAAATGATGAAATAATTTATTGGACAACGTTTGAGGTCAAGAAGTGAGATAACAACGGCATGGGGAATTATTTGCAAGTGTGTTATGATCAATTTCAAATAATGGAATATTTTAATATAGCTCCCTAATAATATTGAGAGGCTTTAATATGTTTTAAAGAGAAATCACAAGTGAAATCCCTCGATTTAAATGGATCGAAAATTCCATACAATTTATTTAGAAGAGTTATACAAATTAAATGGCATGATGGCATGATGACATGATGCAATGCGAAAATAAAAGAGCAAGCACAAAAGAAACACATGGCAAAACTCGGAATAGCTGGAAGTCTTCTGGAGCGTCGGTCTCGGGGCGTTACAAGTAATATCGTTCTTGGATTAATCATGATAATAGTGTTATGCTATCCTGGAGTATTTTGGTATGATGACATTATGCTTGGACTTTTTGTTGTATATTGCTATGACTTGGTAATAGGCTGATAGATGGTATCGAAGTATCAGTTATCTGTTTGGGGTTAAATTCCATCATTAAGTTGGTCAAGTGCCATCGAACCGGGCTTTTTCCAGTGCAACCACATTTGCCTTTGCATGGGGAGGCCCTGATGCGGTCTATTGCCATGCCTCTCGCCGGTGCCTCCAACGAGGGAAGGTTATGGGCGTGCGCTACCGTGATCAGGTAGGTGGACATAAGCCTTGTGTGCCCGTAGTTGCTAGGCGCCTTTTGTCCCCGCTTGGGAGCGTTTTTGTTTTGCCATGATGGTGGCCATTTTTGCCACGACGGTGGACGTTTGCCTTCGGTAGGCATGGGGCCACCCAGGACTGAACCCAAAAAGGGATGTTGGTCGGAGTGGCCAAGAGAGTGTCATGGCAGTAGATCGGTTTTGTCAAAATGCCGTTGGTCCACCCGAATGGGAGTGCGAGGCCATGCGTTCTGTGGTGTGGGTACGTTGTGCTACCTCTGAAGAGTGTGTGTGTTTAATCTATCGATAGACGCGTCCTCGGTCATGGGCACTAGTTCGTACTAGGTCACACCGTTCGATCAACACTGACATGAAGGAATGACTTATAAATGATATATATGATATATGTGAGCAGTAACAGTTTGGTAGGATGTTGATGATGATGTCGAGATGATCTTGAGGACGATCATTTAGTTTGTGATGAGGTCACGAGGTGGTCATGTGGATGTTCCGTTTGTGATCCATGATTGATCACAGTTTGGTTACGTGGTAACCCGTTCAACCAAGTGTGGTTCCATTTGTGATCCGTGAATGATCATCGTTGTTTTTGATCATGAGGTGATCGAGATGGCCCATTGCTTGGCCGGTTAGCCAAGAGTGATATTGTTGTTGGGATGGAGATGTTGGTTTATTAGTATGGTAGTAGTTTCATATGCTTAGTAGTACCTTTCGTGTCATGATAGCTGTTAATTTAATTAACTTTCTTAATGATATGTTGTTGTCTTGCCTTGATGTTTGTGGTTGTTGTGAGCTAGCAAGTACATTCAATGTACTGACCTGAGTGTCAGGCCAGATTGCAGGTGATGCCATGCTTGATTGATTGCTTGTCGAGGTTTCCATGCGTGCGAGCTAGATCGTGTCCCAGCCAGAGTCCCTGTGGAGTGGAGTTCACCACCTTCGTCATTGTTCTGCTGCTAGAAGATTTCCGCTGCTAGCATAGACCAAGTGTAGTATCGCAGGCCTAGTGTCGCCGTGCTGATGTGAACCTTGGTAACATCAGACCTTTGTATTTATCCTTTGTAATAAGAGCTGATTTGTTCTATCTCAAGCAGTGCCATATTCCAGAAGACTTCATCTCAATCTCTGGGATGGAATACGGGGCATTCCGGTTTCTCTCAGCCGGGGTGCCACAGCTGAGGTGGTGTGCCACCAATCTCCTCGTCTCGGCAGGACCAAGACCTCTTACACCGGGCGAGTGGCGATCGTGGAGGATGATCCCGACTCCAGCTCGAGTTTGAGTTCTTCGCAGAACTCGTCTTCATCTGATCCCCGGGCTCCGTGCTGGGCACCTCAGCTGCCAGAGAGCTTTGCCCCTCGGCCCCCAAATAGGAGAAGGACGCCCTCACCTCCCATAGAGTTCAAATTGGACTCCATGCTCATTGCAGAAGAGTAAGGAGGATTTCTTTTGTGGATAGATTATGCATATCGAATTACTTTTGCTAACTGGCCTCTTGCTTTTGTTGTCATCAGCAGGGAGGTGGAGGACACGAAAACCCTCATCCCTCACTCCCAGAGGAAGCTCCAACAACTCGGGTCGTTGAAGGGCGCAGAGAGCTCGGTCTTGGCGGGGGGTGATGCACAGGGCCCTGTGCTAAGCCCCTTCTTGTTCCCTCTGGTGGAGGGGGTGGTGAGATGACGTAGGGCGGGCCCCTCCCTAAGGGGAACGCTTCCCCCGCCGCCCAAGCTGGAGAGGCCCCCACGGACCCTTTCGTGGATGATACTGCACAGAAGGCTGCCGGGACTACCATGGTAGAGGGTGAAGTTCAGGGCCCGACGACCGTTGTTGTCGGGGAAACAGAGGTCCCTACCCAGCAGACTTTTCTAGGTACTTCACTTGTTCCTTCTCTTCTTTCTTGCTCTGGTTGCTTCTCTTGGCTTCTCTATTTGCTTAAGCTTTTGTTCTTCGTGATTCACTAGTTCTCCCATAGGCAGCATGTCAGGACCCCGATCCAATGCCACACCGATCTAGCATGTAATACCTCATATCACTTTGTGGCCTCACGCACGGTATTCCCACGGGTCTCACCTTACCAGGCCCGGGACCGTATGCGGCTTTTAGCTCACGTATATGATAGTGTCGCTAGCATCCATATGACAAAGAACCCAGGCTGACATGACTAGTCGTGAACCCAAAGTGGCGCTAACTTACAGGGACAGGCATACATGACCCAACAACGAACGTGTCGGTCAACAGCGAGTGAATCCGGGCTGTAGTAGTTGGGCTAGTAGGACTCCAGAGAATCTGGGCTGTAGCAGGCTAACCGGACTGCAATAGACACCGCGTGACATTTCCCCGAAGGGACAGACACAGGAACGAAGAAGGACACATGCCGGCCAGCCAAAGTGTTCCGGATCAGTAGCAAGCTACCATGGCTCAGTGGAAGCACTAGGAGATATTTCCCGGTAAGAGAGGCTACCAAGGATAAACAACTAGGTTGTTAGATCCCACACATACCAAGCATTTCAACAACATACACACAGTATGCTCGATATGTGCAAATACAACATGGCATCACAACATGACTCTACGACTCAAGTATTTATTCAATAGGCTCCGAGGAGCAAGATATTACAAACATGGGTCTCATGACCCAGCATTCAGAGCACACAAGTCAAGCACAAGCGGAAGCTTAACATGTCTGAGTACAGACATCTACAAATGAAAAAGGTTGAGATGCCTGTCTATCTACCAGATCCTGCCGAGGGCACAAGATCGTAGCTGAGCTAACAAGCTAAACGTCGAAATCCACGTGGAACTACTAGCGAGACTGAAGTCTCTCTGCAAAAACATAAATTAAGCAACGTGAGTACAAATGTACCCAGCAAGACATACATCAGAACTAAATACATATGCACCAGTATCAACAAAGGGGATGTTGGGGTTTAACTGCAGCAAGCCAGCTTTGACTCAGTGGCTAACCTGAACTACGACTGCAAGTAACTCTTTCGAGGTGGCGCACACGAGTCCACATATTCACCATATCAATACACCACTATGGATCCGCTCCCGTCTCGCTATGAGAACGCCATCCATAGCACTCACGCTTATCTTGCGTATTTTAGAGTATCCACTTTCACTTGTCTATGAACTGTACAGGCAACCCAGAAGTCCTTTCCGCGGACACGGCTATTCGAATAGATCATATTAACCCTGCAGGGGTTTACTTCTTCACACACGCTCTCGCCACTTACCGCCATGTACACCTCGTGTATCTCAGCAACCTTCAAGCGGAAGCCTGGCGAGGGAGTCGGCCACGACCTGACTAACCGCACAAGTCTCTCGTCCAGGTTTATCGCCTATTCAGGTTCCATCCGCAAGGAGATCCGACCGGGGTGTCGCTCACAGCCCCAAACGATGTGTAAAGGGTTCCCAAGTCCACCATCCGGGTGCCACTTGGTACACCGGGCCATTGTGCCTAGTCTGTCCCAAGCCCACCTGTACCGGGTGCCACTTGGTAGACTACTAACACTACCTACAAACACCAGAAAATAGTTGCAACTCCTGGATAGAGATCAGGTTGATTAATAAGTCGAGAGGGGCACTTAAGCATTCCAATGCGTGGTAGTAGCTGTTCATGGATCACAAACACAGAACTCAGTTCCTAAGGACAGCTTCAATGAGACAACCCACCATGTACTCCTACATGGCCTCTCACCGCTACCTTTACCAAATCGTGTTCACACACTTAGCTCTCAACAGAAGGACATGTTCAGACACCTCCGATTCATCCCCGATGAATCAGACCTGACTCAACTCTAAGCAATAGCAGGCATGACAACAAGCATGAATGAGTAGGCACATCAAGGCTCAAACAACTCCTACTCATGCTAGTGGGTTTCATCTATTTACTGTGGCATTGATAGGTCATGTAGAGGAAAGGGGTTCAACTACCGCAACATGTAACAGTTGAATCGTTGTTGTCCTAATGCAGTAAAAGAGAGCAGGAGCGAGAGGGTGGGATTGTATCGGAATGAACAAGGCGGTTTTGCTTGCCTGGCACTTCTGAAGATAATATAGTTCTTCATAGGTGTCATCGAACTCATCGTCGGAACCACGTCTACTTAGGGGGAACAAACACCGGCAAACAAGGAAGAACACAATTAATGCAACGCACAATATGATGCATGATCATGACATGGAAATATGCTATGGTTTGAGCTAATGCAACTAGCAACAAGTTAAATGAAGTTGATTTGAATCCAAGATTCAAATCTAAACTCCATATGTGAAGGTTTAAATGCCATTATATGATTTTGATAAACAGCAGCTATAAATTTTTCTAACATGCATGAAAATGGTACAGATGGATAGATTGGATTTTTCTGATCATTTTTCATATATAACTTATTTCATTCTGAGTTACGGTTGATTTTCTATGATTTTTAGAAGTTTAAGCCTTTTCTGGATTTTCTGAATAAATAGAATTAAACTAATTCCAGAAAAGGGATTAATACGTCAGCCTGACGTCGGCATGAGGTAAGCGAGTCAACGGGGCAGCCCGGGTCAAACTGACCAGTGGGTCCCGTGTGTCAGTGGCTAACTAAACTAACCTTGTTTTAGCACTAATCTAGGTTAAACTAATTAAGTTTTAAACCTAAACTAGATTAATTAGCTGAGCGGGGCCCGCAAGTCAGTGAGAGAGAGGGGGGAGTCAAACCGGGCAGTGGGGTCAACCCATGCCGGTTAACGGGTCAACGGTCGCCGGCGTTTAGCCGCCGGCGAGTCCAGACGCGGCGGTGTGCTGCGGGATTCGCCTACAGGGCGCCGTTTGCCGCACGAAGCACAGCTACGGGATGCGGACGCTCGTCCGCATCCAACCGTGGTGGTGGAGCGGCCGAGGAGTGGCCGGAGTGGCGCCGGCGATGAGCTCGGCGCGGCCGAAGCTCGGTCGAGCTCGGGCTCGTTGCTGCAGTGGCCTAGATGGGGCGGCGCTAGCACCTACGGCGCCTACGCGACGCGGGGAGTGCAATGGGCACGATGTCTGGACCATTAGATGGCCGGAAACACGTCGGCGACGAGCACAGGCGGCGATGCGTGCGAACGAGCTCGAGGTGGCGCGTACGGTGCACTAGAGCGAGAACGGAGAGGGGGAGATGGGTCAGTGGCTCACTGCGAGTGCAGGGGAGCGAACGGCGAGCTCGGGGAGGGGCTGGTGAGGTCGTGCGGCCGCCGGCGATCTCGGGGCAGAGGTGGCGAAGATGGCGAGGTAGAGGGTGATGCAGGGCATCCGGCGTCGGGCGGCTCGGTGAGGAGGAACAGAGGGACTGGCCGGAGCTCGTTGGCAGCTCCAGCGGGCGAGGGAGAGGCGGTGGCGTCGACTACGGCGGCGGCGGCTTACGGGCGCGTCGGTCGTAGCGGGAGAGGATGAGGGAAAGGGCAGAGGAGGGGAGAGTGGTGTCCAGGGGGTCGAGGCGGCGCCAAGGAGAAGACACGAGGCGTCGCGGTGGCCAGGCGACGCGGGCAGGCAGCCTGGTGTCGTGGCGCCCGCACGCGCACCGTGCGTTGTCCCTCCTCTGCCTACTGGCAGAGGTTGGGGATGACTACCACTAGGCCAGGTGGACTGGGCCAGCACAGGTGAGGCCCAGGTGGGCTTGGTGGGCGCCAGGTAAGTTCCACGTGAGCCTCTGTTCTTTTCCTATTATTTCCATTTTCTATTTTCTGTAATTGTGTTTGGCTTTAATAAAAATGCTAGGGCATTTCCAAAAATCATGAAACTGCTCAATGTCACTTTTTGGAATATTTCCAACATCAAACATTTCAGCTTGTGATTATTTGAACATTTAAAATATTATTTAGCAATTAAATGCCCAAATGCAAATACCATATGATTTAATTCAAAAATCCAGAATGGCCTAGAAAAATGTGCACCATATTTGGGAGAGGTTCTAGACCAATCCAAAAATAATGAACTTTTCTGAAGAGCGTTTTGGGTTCATTGAGAATATTTTTAAGTTGAACTTGGTATTTTCAGGGGGGGGCCGCTGGGGTTTGTTGATCCCCATTTCAAGTTTAAGAGAAATTAAACATGATGTAACAACCAACTAGTTCAAGTGCATAGCAAGGCTAGGGACGTGACAACTCACCCCCACTAAACAAGAATCTCATCCCGAGATTCAAGCGTAGGGTAAGATGAAGGGGGGGCGCAAACTAACACAATCTTCACGATCCAGGTTGCACTTCATAAGAACGTTGACTCGATCACCATCTTTGTCTCGATGTCTTGCTCTAGGGACTCCAACCAACATGACAACGAGAGGAAAAGGAAAACTCTAGAAGGATCGATCTTCTCGAGGAACGAGCAACTCAGGATCAACTCGCAGAATGAGACATAGCAACATCTCTTGAGCTGAGACACGAAGCACCCATCTAGAGGGATGGAGTGGAACAGACGACAAGGGTTCACTAGGTAGACAACAATTCCACACTTAAAAGGGTGGTGAACGGTTGTCAACGTAGCGAGGATTTGAGTTTCCATGATACCAAAATGAGACATCTTAGAGGACGTGACTCGTAGAATATATCCCCCTTAAGTGGCAAAAGAATTACCTTTGATTCAGAGATCATTGAAACTTTTTATACCAGCCTAAGGCAAATCACAATCGATTATTTGGAGGAGTTCGGTAGAATGACATACTCGGACTAGTATGGATGATGTGGATTAACTTGTTGAAAACAACACAAGGGATGATTTTAATAACTGGGGAGAAGCTCAACAGTAGAGAGTGGGTCCACTGTTTGAAAAGTTATAGCCTAACCGAAGAAAACTGGGATCAATCCCAATTAGTGCCGGTGCTAACACCTAGCGCTTGTGCGTGCTCTCAAGAACTTAGGCATTTCCATATTCATTAAGGTTTTACCAATATCCGTGTCAAGGATCCTGACAACACAACGTACTACCATGATGAATATCGGTGGAAGATGCAGCTGCAAAGGAAGATAACACCTTCTCAGACTTTACGTTGACTACGCCAAGGAAACAAAATCTGGAGGATCGACCGAGAGACATTTAGCACTCCGCTTCTAATGTTCTCCTTGATGTGCTAGCATAATCCATTCGTAGATATGGTTTGGTATCTAGAACATCAGGTAAAAGGTCAGACTTTGGAAACACAAAAAATCCATAAGGAACAGCTAGGGGGTAAATCCTACGAAGTCCTTATGGGGAGGTTACCAACTTCCTCAATCAAGATACTTCAACAATAGGTCTTCCGGCTGGGTGTGTTGGCCACGACATCCACTTTGCCGGGTTACAGAGAGACCAATATAGTAGTTCTTGGGAATTGTCCCAACCATCATATCTGCCTGAGATTCAGATCTGGTTGGGGTCAGGACATTCCAGACTCATCAAGTATAGAAAGAAAAATGAAAGTTTGCAACACAAATCGACGAGATGACGTTGCGAGATTCTCGGGGAATGAACTACGATAGCAACCTCCAAAATATGAGTTGGTTCTGCTACATACATGTGAACATGTTGTCCAAGACAAGCATGACCATGTAGTAGTCTTATAATAAAACACTACCGAGTTCAGGTGGGGAACCATCATCAAGGATTTCGAAGTCTTTACGCATGCTAGACTTCTTTTCCTTGAACAAAGCAATCAGTGGCTTAGTGTGCTACGAAGTTCATATGGAACGAAGATGATCAATTTAACAGACCACAGATTACTTTGCACGTGCATGACTGACTCGGGATGATTTCGGAGGAGGTAAAACAAGCCTTCTCAAACTCAAGGCGGCAACTTGCATCAAATGCACATGAATTAGAGGGACTCACTTCTTTCGTCCAAACATATGCTTCACGAACGGGTCATGAAGATAATGCTTATAAAAGTTTCCAATACTAGCTGGATGTTCAACACAGATCATGAAGAAGATAACAATGTTGCTGATGGGCTCAACAACAATTCATTCAGATTTCCATATAATTGGAGTTCCACAATTGTGTGAACACGGTGATAGCATTGGTCAGACCAAAGGATGTAATGGTGTATGCTCGAGGACACAACCACAAGTAAGACAACAATACGACCATCGTTGGTTCTGATTTGATTTGATGGTAACCCACACTCAAATCAAAGCTTCGGTAAGAAAATAGATCGAACAATTGACCACGAGGATCAATCAATGAATATATCATCCTTCTTCAACACACACTCACACAAAGATATCCCTTGAAATGAGCTAGGTGAGTTAAGCTTTTATCCTCCAACTCTCCAAGTTGTTGTTTAGCTTAACCAACTAGCTCAGGGTATCCGACACAGATGCTTGGAGAAAGGGTGGTTTATAGGAAACCAACTTGACCACGAGCTCAACATAGCGGTCAGGTGACAACCTGGTGATACTTCCGAGAAGATGTTCGGAAAATCACGAACCACCGATATGCTATTAAGTTCGAGAACAATCTTGCTTTCCAGGGCAAGACGAGATGATCAAATAAGCAAGGGATTGGCATAGCCCTAACTCATTTATCGAAAGGTGCACCGAAAATAAGGACTAGGTAGCACGATCTATCTTACAATGATGATTTAAGAACCAACACGCTAAGAATGAAATTATTGTCCTTTAACTACCAAGCAACAGAGTTGCTAGGAGTATTGATTTCACACATCATAGTTCATATGTTGGCATTGCGGTTGCAAGAACACGGGAGCCGAGAAATGAATAATGAGGGCGAGAGGTATCACTATATCAAGAATTCATGAGAGATGCTGCAATTCTCATGACACTCTTGACATAAAGATGGTAACACTCCAAGGTAGAGCAAAGCAAAAGCTAGATTGGCATTTTGGTATGTGGTATACAACTGCTTTGACCCAATCCTAAATATGGATGAGGTTCTAGAGTTTGTTTCTCCTAGTCATTCCAGAATAGAATGGCTTGACAGACCACAAGAATAATAGGCATCGACGAACGAATGCACACATACTCTAGACTATCGATTGATAGACGGGGGTCAGAATACAACTAAAGAGGGACAACTCAAGGAACATATAACTTTATGAGTTGTGGATGCATAGGTTAGTATGTCGAGTCAAATTCAACATATTTCTTCCGGATAACCCATGCTGAAGGTAGAACTGGCAGATTCACAATATAGAATGGAGAACTCATCAAGAGAACTCTGGTTGTGATCTTTTGGTTCAAAAGAACTCCTTGCCAAGAATGTTTCATGGTATTTGGGAGAACGATATACCACAGACCTCGAGGACTATCGCAAAGGTTACTAATATCCTAAAGGAACTAGCAAACACTATCAACATGACTAAGTAGGGTGAATCTCGGGTTCAAAACCCATGAGTGGAATACCTACTACTAAGTGGCATCACGGGACGCTTTTGAGAATAATGGCCAGAATCATCACACTGGGAACGCAAAACATGGTTCGATTACTAGGTGGCACTCTAAGACACCTAGGGTCATAATAATAACTCCAACGTATATTTCAAGGCAACAGAGTACCTCAACTCACCGATTAGTGTGGTTAATCTGGCCTAAAGGGACATCGAAATGGGAGAAAGGGATTTTGCAATTGCTTCAGACTATTTAGAAACCTGGGATGACTTGGACAGCATAACGACTGTAAATGCTCAAAAAGATTTGAGACATCCTGCAATATGGTGGCATAACCACTCGATCATTATAATATCAAGGTCTTGAGATCAACTATGAATACACGGAAGTAGTAGGAACCGCACTGAAGCTTAGAACCATCAATCCAATAGGCCTACGGATTAGTAACACGTGATCCTGATAGAAAGATGAGAAGCCTAGTTCTTAATCCCCGTAGAAGAAAAGAGGTTGACTCAGATCAGAAGGGCATGAGGTAAAGGAGTAAAAAGAGCCTTATGTTCCATCCCACAATCAATTCCCTTATATAACTAAAGAATTTCTGGACTCAACTTCGACCAGTTTGGCTTGGTAATCCTACAGGCAGTCAGGCTCTGATACCAAAGCTGTCAGGACCCCGATCCAATGCCACACCGATCTAGCATGTAACACCTCACATCACTTTGTGGCCTCACGCACGGTATTCCCACGGGTGTCTCCTTACCAGGCCCGGGACCGTATGCGGCTTTTGGCTCATGTATAGTGTCGCTAGCATCCATATGACAAAGAACCCGGGCTGACATGACTAGTCGTGAACCCAAAGTGGCGCTAACTTACAGGGACAGGCATACATGACCCAACAACGAACATGTCGGTCAACAGCGAGTGAATCCGGGCTGTAGCAACTGTGCTAGCAGGACTCCAGAGAATCTGGGCTGTAGCAGGCTAACAGGACTCCGGTAGACACCACGTGACATTTCCCCGAAGGGACAGACACAGGAACGAAGAAGGACACATGCCGGCCAGCCAAAGTGTTACGGAGCAGTAGCAAGCTACCATGGCTCAGTGGAAGCACTAGGAGACATTTCCCGGTAAGAGAGGCTACCAAGGATAAACAACTAGGTTGTCAGATCCCACACATACCAAGCATTTCAACAACATACACACAATATGCTCGATATGTGCAAATACAACATGGCATCACAACATGACTCTACGACTCAAGTATTTATTAAATAGGCTCTGAGGAGCGAGATATTACAAACATGGGTCTCATGACCCAGCATTTAGAGCACACAAGTCAAGCACAAGCGGAAGCTTAACATATCTGAGTACAGACATCTACAAATGAAAAAGGCTGAGATGCCTGTCTATCTACCAGATCCTGCCGAGGGCACAAGATCGTAGTTGAGGTAACAAGCTAAACATCGAAGTCCATGTGGAACTACTCGCGAGACTAAAGTCTCTTTGCAAAAACATAAATTAAGCAACGTGAGTACAAATGTACCCAGCAAGACTTACATTAGAACTAACTACATATGCACCAGTATCAACAAAGGGGATGGTGGGGTTTAACTGCAGCAAGCCAGCTTTGACTCAGTGGCTAACCTGAACGACGACTGCAAGTAACTCTTTTGAGGTGGCGCACACGAGTCCACATATTCACCATATCAATACACCACTATGGATCCGCTCCCGTCTCCCTACGAGAATGCCATCCATAGCACTCACGCTTATCTTGCGTATTTTAGAGTATCCACTTTGACTTGTCTATGAACTGTACAGGCAACCCAGAAGTCCTTTTTCGCGGCACGGCTATTCGAATAGATCATATTAACCCTGCAAGGGTGTACTTCTTCACACATGCTCTCGCCACTTACCGCCATGTACACCTCGTGTATCTCGAGAACCTTCAAGCGGAAGCCTGGCGAGGGAGTCGGCCACGACCTGACTAACCACACAAGTCTCTCATCCAGGTTTATCGCCTATTCGGGTTCCATCCGCAAGGAGAACCGGCCGGGGTGTCGCTCACGGCCCCAAACGGTGTGTGCAGGCTTCCCAAGTCCACCATCTGGGTGCCACTTGGTACACCGGGCGACTATGCCTAGTCTGTCCCAAGCCCACCTGTACCGGGTGACACTTGGTAGACTACTAACACTACCTACAAACACCAAAAACTAGTTGCGACTCCTGGACAGAGATCAGGTTGATTAATAACTCGAGAGGGGCACTTAAGCATTCCAATGCGTGGTAGTAGCTGTTCATGGATCACAAACACATAACTCAGTTCCTACGGACGGCTTCAATGAGACAACCCACCATGTACTCCTACATGGCCTCTCACCGCTACCTTTACCAAATCGTGTTCACAGACTTAGCTCTCAACAGTCGGACATGTTCACACACCTCCGGTTCATCCCGATGAATCAGACCTGACTCAACTCTAAGCAATAGCAGGCATGACAACAAGCTTGAATGAGTAGGCACATCAGGGCACAAACAACTCCTACTCATGCTAGTGGGTTTCATCTATTTACTGTGGCAATGACAGGTCATGTAGAGGAAAGGGGTTCAACTACCGCAACATGTAACAGTTGAATCGTTGTTTTCCTAATGCAGTAAAAGAGAGCAGGAGCGAGAGGGTGGGATTGTATCGGAATGAACAAGGGGGTTTTGCTTGCCTGGCACTTCTGAAGATAATATAGTTCTTCATAGGTGTCATCGAACTCATCGTCGGAACCACGTCTACTAAGGGGGAACAAACACCGGCAAACAAGGAAGAACACAATCAATGCAATGCACAATATGATGCATGATCATGACATGGAAATATGCTATGGTTTGAGCTAATGCAACTAGCAACAAGTTAAATGAAGTTGATTTGAATCCAAGATTCAAATCTAAACTCCATATGTGAAGGTTTAAATGCCATTATATGATTTGTGCTAAACAACAGCTATATGTTGTTCTAACAAGCATGAAAATGATACAGATGGATAGATTAGATTTTTCTGATCATTTTTCATATATAACTTATTTCATTCTGACGGTTGATTTTCTATGATATTTAGAAGTTTAAGCCTTTTTCTGGATTTTCTGAATAAATAGAATTAAACTAATTCCAGAAAAGGGATTACTACGTCAGCCTGACGTCAGCATGAGGTAAGCAAGTCAACGGGGCAGCCCGGGTCAAACTAACCAGTGGGTCCCGTGTGTTAGTGGCTAAGTAAACTAACCTCGTTTGATTAGCACTAATCTAGGTTAAACTAATTAAGTTTTAAACCTAAACTAGATTAATTTGCCGAGCGGGGCCCGCAAGTCAGTGAGAGAGAGGGGGGAGTCAAACCGGGCAGTGGGGTCAACCCACGCCGGTCAACGGGTCAACGGTCGCCGGCGTTTAGCCGCCTACGAGTCCTGACGCGGCGGTGTGCTGCGGGATTCGCCTACAAGGCGCCGTTTGGCGCGCGAAGCATAGCTACGGGATGCAGACGATCATCCGCATCCAACCGTGGTGGTGGCGCGGCCGGGGAGTGGCCGGAGTGGCGCCGGCAACGAGCTCGGCGGCGGCCGAAGCTCGATCGAGCTCGGGCTCGTTGCTGCAGTAGCCTAGACGGGGCGGCGCTAGCACCTACGGCTCCTACATGATGCGGGGAGTGCAATGGGCACGACGTCCGGACCATTAGATGGCCGAAAACACGTCGGCGGCGAGCACAGGCGGCGATGCATGCGGACGAGCTCGAGGCGGCGTGTACGGTGCACGAGAGCGAGAACGGAGAGGGGGAGAAGGGTCAGTGGCTCACTGCGAGTGCAGGGGAGCGAACGGCGAGCTCGGGGAGGGGCTGGTGAGGTCGTGCGGCCGCCGGCGATCTCGGGGCTGAGGCACCGAAGATGGCGGGGCAGAGGGTGATGCAGGGCGTCCAGCGTCGGGCGGCTCGGTGAGGAGGAAGAGAGGGACTGGCCGGAGCTCGTGGGCAGCTCCAGGGGCGAGGGAGAGGCGGTGGTGTCGACTACGGCGGCGGCGGCTTACGGGCGCGTCGGTCGTAGCGGGAGAGGACGAGGGAAAGGGCAAAGGTGGGGAGAGTGGTGTCCAGGGGGTCGAGGCGGCGCCAAGGAGAAGACGCGAGGCATCGCAGTGGCCAGGCGACGTAGGCAGGCAGCCTGGTAACGTGGCGCCCGCACGCGCGCCGTGTGTTGTCCCTCCTCTGCCTACTGGCAGAGGTTGGGGATGACTCGCACCAGGCCAGGTGGGCTGGGCCAGCACAGGTGAGGCCCAGGTGGGCTTGGTGGGCGCCTGGTAAGTTCCAGGTGAGCCTCTGTTCTTTTCCTATTATTTCCATTTTCTATTTTCTGTAATTGTGTTTGGCTTTAATAAAAATGCCAGGGCATTTCCCAAAATCATGAAACTGCTCAATGCCACTATTTGGAATATTTCCAACAGCAAACATTCCAGCTTGTGATTATTTGAGAATTTAAAATATTATTTAGCAATTAAATGCCCAAATGCAAATACCATATGATTTAATTCAAAAATCCAGAATGGCCTAGAAAAATGTGCACCATTTTTGGGAGAGGTTCTAGACCAATCCAAAAATAATGAACTTTTCTGAAGAGCATTTTGGGTTCATTGAGAATATTTTTAAGTTGAACCTGGTATTTTCAGGGGGGTGCTGGGGTTTGTTGATCCCCATTTCAGGTTTAAGAGAAATTAAACATGATGCAACAACCAACTAGTTCAAGTGCATAGCATGGCTAGGGACGTGACACAGCACCTCACGCCGAGGAATCAGACCCGCTGGAGGTGGCGGCTGATATACGAAGGGCCGTCGCAGATGAAGCCATAGAGCTTGCCGCTGCTGAGGGACAGGATTTCACTAAGGGGGATGTGCAGGGTTCCCTGGCGGTGAAGGAGCATCTCGGCAGGGGGAGTGGCTGTCGACGTGAAGATCACTCTTCAGACCATGGGTCCACTTCCTGTCAATGGGGCCGTTGCTGAGATCCTGCTATCCTCCTCGAGCATGCTGGCCATGGTGCTGTCGCCACCCGGAGCTGGAGTCCCCAGCCTGTGTGTGACGATGAATGCCGAGCTTGATGAGGAGCTTCAACGTATCCTGGCACCGCTTTATCAGGGAGCCGGAGAGGCCGATGACTCAGCTGCCGTCGCCATGGATTTTTCCTCCATGGAATCTATTGTGGCGGCCATGAATGAGATGCAGGCTTGACACAATTAAATGTGGCTGGCGCTCAAGGAGCAGCATGAATCCGTCGACGGGATGAACCAGAACCTGAAGGATAAAGGCCTGGAGCTACACGCATGGCATGACAAGCAATTAAAGGTGCTCTTGAGGTGGCAAGAGACGCTCCAGATGACGCGGGAGGACATCATGGCTCACGAGGCGGGCTTGGTGGACCGTAAGGCATCCCTGGACGCTAGAGTGCGAGAGATCTCCCTCTGAGAGGAGAAGCCCGAAGCCATTCTTCGCGCCAAAGATGACGATCTGGATGCTCTTTCCGCCAGCGCACCAAGGATCTATAGGACAAGCATGGAGCGACCCTAGACGCAGTTTCCACTCACTCTGCTGCCCGATTGAAGAAGCTCACTAATGACCTAGCTGCCGCGTCCGCCACCAAGACTGATCTTGACCGGCAGGTGTCTAAACTGACAGAAGATCTTGTTGGGAGCGCCAAAGAGCTGGAAGCTCTTAAGGAAGAAGCATGGAAGGCGGAGACTCTCCTGGCTGACATCCAGTCATAGCTTTCTTCCAAGACTCAGAGCCTTGAAACCGCCAACGGCAGCATCTCGGACATGAAGGCAAGGATTGGCACATTGGAGCGCTCGGCGGAGTCACTAGAGTCCCGCCAACAGTTGATGTCCAAGGATTTGGACACCGCCAAGCATCTCCGGGAGGATGCTGAGGACAAGCTGAAGAATCAGGTCAATCTGAGCAACCTATGGATCAAGAGCCTGGTTGACATGGCCGAGCGTCTCAGTGCTCAAGCTATGGTGATGGGTATGGACGGGCCAGTCTTCTCGGTTAGCAAGCAAGGGGCCCCAAGCGTTAAGCTGGGAATCTTCTTCAATGAGAGTGCACGAAGAAGGGAGGGTCGAGAGCTTCGCGACCGAGTCCTGGAAGCTTTCCTATAACGCCCTCTTCATGGTCTTGAGAAATATCGCTTGCCGCCATCCAGACCTCGACCTTGATGACGGAATCAAGAAGCCGCCAGTGGGTCTCGATGTTGTAGCTGCCAAGGAGAAAGCTGCGTCATGGGATGACAGGCTTCTCCATGTTTGAATCGCTTCATCTGGCCACCGAACCAAGTATTGGGTCGCTATTGCTTTTGTGTTGCCTATAATGAAACATGACGTACATTTTGTGTTTAGTCATTTTGTCTCTGATGTTTGTGCGAAACCGATATTCCTAGCTGAATTTTACACGCGTGTTTATCCCTTTGAGCCCTGTACATTTGCGTTTGTATGATCGACCCCTATGTATGCTTTGGATGCCTGTCGGTATCATATTGTCACGATTGTCGTAAGGGTCTGGCCCTTATCAGTCATCTTGGCGTGGATGCGTCCCGTCAGGTTTTTCCCAGGTAGTTCTCGGTGCAGCCTCTCATCTTGGGAGCATTGCTCTCGGTAGGACGATGGAGCAACCAAAGAAGCTAACAAAGGTTCCATCACACGAGGGTTTTCACAATACAAACGCTCGCTAGAGTTAAGGGATATACGACCGCAAAATTCTCTAATGCATCAATCAAGAAGTGATAATGTAAACTTAGATTTTGTTCTGAGCTTCTTTCCCCTTTGCCAGGCCGTGCGCGCCAGGTGCGCCCGCGACACTTGGCGGAGCAGGAGTCAATCAGGTGGTTTCTTCATTTCCGGAAGGGACTAATATGCATTTCATGCGGCTAGCAGGCATCAGGGCATAGTGCCGGACTTCTCTGGCCCCCCTCCCTTTCTGTTCTCTCCTTTTGGGTCAGTCCAGTGGCCGCCGATGCATGGGTCCTGCCAATGCAGGCAGCCTCACCGAAATACACTCGCCGGGGCACGGACTCATACCAGTGCTTCGCTCAGGATTACCCAAAATAGGAGAAATACTGGACCGAGCGTCGTGTGGTAATACTCGACATTGACGACACCGGGACTAAAGCGATTTGACAACTGACGATGGCAAGGGACATGGAGGAGGGAGCTTGCGCCCGCACGTTTCGTGCCCTTCCTCTGAATGGTGCCCGAATGATGGGTACACCATGCGGGCCGCCGGGACGGGTCTCTTGCCACCAGTTGAGATCTTCCCTATAGTTGTGGCTATGGTGAGGCGCGGAGACCAACAATGTTGTGTGGGGCTAGCCCCGCTTTGCTTTTGCATCTTCGTGGGTGCCATGGTCGATGGCATCACCAAAGATGCAGATGGCGATGAAGACGACGCTCTACTCACACCTTCAGGTTCGCGCAAGCGATCCCCCTACCTGGCGCGCCAAAGATGTCACGGGAAACCACGGCCACCTATGGGACCAGGACGGCCCCTTGCTGGTTCGGCAGGGGGGAGTCACATTGCACAAAGAGCAGACAAACGTGAGGCAGCACAACAGAGATCACACGGGCAGTTTTACCTAGGTTCGGGCCGCCACGAGGTGTAAGACCCTACTCCTGCTTTGGTGGGTTGATGGTGGAAATGTGGTGGCGGAGCATAGTACACTCGCCCGGCAAGGGTTGCCTCAGGGCGATAGCGACTATGCACGTATGGGGGTGTGAGGTATCCAACCATCTAACCTCGTGAACCCCTTCTACTGTTGCCATGGGCCTCCTTTTATAGGTTAATGGGTCACCACAATGGCAAGTAAGTCATTAGACACCGATAAGATAGAAAATAGTGCTATCATACCTAACTCTGCAGGCTGACAGGGGCACATTTAATGCTCCACTTAACGTCACGTCATCGGCTGCCCGGTAAGGCTTGCTGGGCTATCTTGCCAGCTCCACGCCTACTTGTCTGACACATCATAGGATGGGTGTCATCTGTGGGTTTTCTTCGTAGAAAGGGGTTGCCATGTGGTGAATGGCTACCACTTAATCACTCTGCGGCTTGACACCGCACTGATCAATGAAGTGAGTCGTGGTGGAGTGGTCGATGAGGTGGTTTGGCCTCCGCAAGTCCCGGCAGGCCCTGCCTGTACGCCTTGGTCATCTTCGTCTGGGGGCAGCCTCATCCCTTGCCGGGATTGCTTGCCCGGTAGAGGAGGCCTTTCTTGACGATATTTTGCTTCCCTGTCTTGGCCTTGGTCTCTCTGATCTGCCTGTTGGTATTTCGAATCTCTTGGTTCCTTGTACCCTGTCTTGGGTTGATGCTTCAATCTTGATCTTGTGCCTGTGCATAGTCAGGACAACAGACCCAGGGTTTTTTGCACTGACAAGTTGCCCTCCGGCAAGCCTTGCCATTGGGAAGTCTGCTACTGTCTATGCACAAGTTTGGGGTACTAAGGACCCAAATCTTAGTATACAGACAGGAGCCCCAGGGCCTGGGAGACACACGCATGTGAGGCGTCATTGGGATAGGCCAAATCAGTGCACAGGCACGCGTGGGAGAGTATAATTGTCATAATATTTTCTTTAATTGTGCCCCACGCGACACACATTAAATGTAGAACATGGGGGGTGGGATGAAACAGCTAAAGTGGTAGTGCGCCTGCAAAAGCGCATCCACGTCGAACAGTAAAGAGCTAGCCCATGCCTTCCCCATAAAAAGGAATTCGTGTGAGGCGCTTCTCATTTACCTCCTCTCCTTTCCAATCCAGCAGTCGCCATCGTCTTCTTACTTGCACCCAAACAGAGCACTCTACATCCATCCGTTCTTCCATGCTCCTACTCCTCCTCAGCCCTCGCTTCCATAGTCGCCATGGCAAGCAAGGCAAGCAAGGAAAAGTCAGAAAAGGTTGTCGACCCAAACGTGGAGGCGAGGAAAGAAGTCCTGGCAGAGGGGCATAGACAAAACATCGTCTTCCAGCCGATGTTCGACAAGAGCGATCTCGTGGAATGGTACGCATACATGTGGTGAAGAACCACGAAGTCTCACTGACAGAGGCTTAGGTATCCCATCTTTCAATGTGATGGTAGCTATTGTTTTTGGTGGAGTCGACTTTGACGATCTGACTACGATCATGCGAGGATGTTGCGCCTTAGAAATTGCTAAACCAACGTCGAGAGGTTATTGACCATGCCGGAGCACGATCAACCTGACCACAAGGGTTTGTTTCCTGCATGCGAAAGAAACTGAAATTGCAATCTAGATATGGTGAATATAAGAGGAGAGCTTTACTAATGAAGGTGGGGTTCTATGTAGTCTTGGTCTGGTCGTTGAACACAGACGAACGCAAAGTTGCAACTATGGCAAACTTTAATCTAAACAAAACCCAAAGTCTAAACAATGCCCCAAGGGCTGTATATATGGAGGAGTAGGGGGAATTTCGTGACCCCGTGGAGGAGGGGTCCGAAACCAACCCTAACTCTGTTTCCCCAGATATACGGACTCTAAAAATAGCCTATACTTAAGTATTTCGAAATTACATGGGCTGGCCCAATAATAAGGGGACACAGCACCTGTAATAGCCTCTAGACGAAATTTATGAAGTGGCATCTTGTATATTTCGTCCAAGCCTTCATGCATTCATTATGGTCGCTTCAAAGTCCCGAAATCATCACTTGAAACTCTGTTCTTGGTCTGCTTGCGCATGCCATCATCTCCATGCTTGATCTTGCTCCAATGTTCATCCTTCTTGTCCAAGCTAGGCCCTTCATTTGTAAGCAAAATAACTGTATCCAATTTAGGCAGCATCCTATTCTCATGAACATTAGAATCGTTGCCAATAAACGAAAGTACCTGGTAATTTAATAGGTGTGCGCGAGCTCTAGTAATTTTTCTAGTATGTTTAGCAGCATGGGTTGTGGGTGTACCAATGGTATTGATGTCCTCATCACTCAAGCTGTGTCAGATTTTGGGTTCCGCAAACCCTTGAGAGGTTCGAACTGAGGGGTGCGTGCGGAGATCTCAACCTACCTTGCCTGCCTACTCGTGATCCTCACAGCCTAACGCGTCGAGCTCAAAGGGACAGAGCGACATAGCAGCATATCCTGGTTCGGGACACCTTGCGGTGTAATACCCTACTCCAGCTTTGTGGTGGATTGCCTCGATGGGCTAAGGATGAACTAGTAAAGTGAATGAATCGGGTGAGCTGGTGAAGTGGTGAGAAAGGAATGGATCCGATCTCTTCATCTCCTCCTATGGTGGTGGCTAAGTCCTATTTATATTGGCCTTGGTCCTCTTCCCAAATGTTGGCGGGAAGGAATCCCACAACGGCCAGATTTGAAGGGGGACAAGAACTACACCCTATCCTGACTAAAGTGGTCTTCTCCTGCAAAATCCTCTGGTCATGACCCTATGGTGGGCTCGGCGATGACCTCCGTCCTGGCGGTCTTGGTCTTGTTGCAGTAGAATGGAAACCTTTGGCTGATTCCTCAGGACTCCGCGCCTCACTCCAAAAAAAAGACACATCCATGACATTTTGGGCCGAACGAATTTTTTTCTGTCATACTTACGACACTTCTATGACGATAATTGTGACAAAATCTGGTATCATCATAGATGTGGTGGGCTCCTACTTCTATGACAAAAAATCATGACAGAAAATGGGCTTTTCGTCCTGGGCGGGCCGGAGACGCAGCTGCATGACATTCTTTGGGCCGTCCATGACAGAAAAAACCATGGTAGAAGCGAGTGCGAGGAAAATTTCAGGGAGTTCCCGGTTACGGTGGGTGGTCGGGGGCCGAGTGATGCGAATTTCTCTCGTACACGTACGCGCGTGTGTGCGAGGCGTTGGCACTAACTGAACCCGAGCAAGGCGTTGGGCTCTAACTGAACCTGAGTGATTGCACTATAGGCTACATGTTACTGAACCCGAGTGATCGATCGATGGCTGTTAACTGAACTCGATCGAGCGATTCCTTCGCTACTACTGCTAACTGAAGCCGATCGATGCTGCCTCTGGATGAACAGTGAGTGTTGCGGGGGGTTTGGATGAATAGTGAGCGGTGGGGGTGGATGAACAGGACCCCGTGGCATTGCCTGTGGATGAACAGGACCCCGATCGATCGAGCCGGTTGGGGCTGGATGAACAGGACCCCGTGGAGGGCTGGATGAACAGGACGACCCCGTGGAGGGCTGGATGAACAGTAGACAGTGGAGGGGTGCCCGTGGAGGGGTGGTTGAACAGTAGCCGTTGGAGTTGCGCGCGGTGGAGGCTGGATGAACAGGAGCCCGTGGAGGCTGGAGGAGGTCGACGGTAGCCCATGGAGGCTGGAGGAGGTCGACGGTGGAGATGAACAATATCCCGTGGAGTCCCGTTTTGCGGTACGCCACACCCCTCCCGATGAACAGGACCCCCGTTTCGACCGTAGTGCTCCAACACAAGTCCGTTTTGTCCATTTTGCGGTACGCCACACCCCTCCTGATCAACAGGACTCCCGTTTCGACCGTAGGAGGTCCGTTTCTCCGTTTTGCGGTACGCCAGACCCCTCTTGATGAACAGGATCCCATTTCGAACGTGGCCGGTCAAACACAAGGCTGTTTCCACCGTTCTGCAGTATGCCAGGCCTCGTTTCCATCACCTGTTCCGTCCAAGCCGGTTGGCTCCCACACGTTTCGTTGCCTCCCGATGAACATGATGCATTCCGTTGCCTCCCCATGAACACGAGCATTTCGTTGCCTCGCCATGAACACGACGATGACGCGGTTTCTCCGTTCTGACCCAGCCATCTACATGAGCCCTGGCCATACGTATGCGCGAGTAGGTGTTCGAGACCCCGCCCGTATGTACGTACGTGGCCGTATTTTCTTTCTTGCATCTTGGTCGTTGTACGTACGTGTACATGCTACGTCCGCGCCTCTACTACGACACGTGCGCGCCTCTACATCGACCAGTATGGATGTACACGTTCGCGACCACGATGACAACGCTACGTACGCTTCGACCAGGTGGGTCTCGACTGTCAGGCACTTCCTTGCGTGAGAAGATGTAGCTGGTGGGTCCCAATAGTCAGGGGGGCGAATCGTTTTTCGTTGCCCGGACGCACTTCCTTGCGTGCGAAGATGTAGCTGGTGGGTCCCAGCAGTCAGGGGGAAACGTTTTTTTGCGAAATACAGTGGCCCGTCCGGCGGGTCCCTGCTGTCAGGTGGAGGTATCATTATTTTCCGCGTAATAAGGAGGCAGTTCCTTGCTGCGGCCGTGAACCCAGATGTCAGCCTCTCCACGTACAGTCCATGTCAGATGGAAGTCGTTCCTTGACCACGTTGACCACGCCGCGCCGAGAGCACCAGGGCGATGGACGACGGCGAGGCCTATGAAGGGGACGACACGGAGCCGGGGAAGACGCGGTAGTGGATGCCCACGCGTAAAGGAGTATGAGGGTTCACTCGTTCGGCTGCGGTGTGAGGCTGCCATCACCGCAGGGCCTGGCCAGCAGCGGGAATAGTAGGGAGTCGTGAGGCCTCCGCGGCAGCACAGCCGGCCACGGGAGGCAGGAGCAGGCGGCACGACCGGCGCTGCTTTAGGCGGCTGGAGCAAGAAGACCAAAGGTTGAAGAAGCACTGCGGCCATTGGATGGACATTGTACGGTCAGTCGAGCTAGAATCGTGCATATTGACTAAGTTGACAAAGCCCTCCGTCCACGTCAACTTAGTAGGCCCACTATACTGGGTCCCAGCTAGCAGGGGGATATTCATTTTTTTTGTGCATAATAAGGAGGCACTTCCTTGCGTGTGAAGATATAGCTGGTGGGTCTGAGCTGTCAGCGGCGGTAACATTTTTTCACGAAATACAGAGGCCCTTTCGGTGGGTCCCAGATGTCAGGTGGAGGAATCATTATTTTGCGCATAATAAGGAGGCATTTCCTTGCGTGCGGCCGTGGACCCAGCTGTCAGCCTCTCCACATACAGTCCACTTCAGATGCATGTCGATCGTTGACCATGTTGACCATGCCACGCCGAGAGCACCAGGGTGATGGACGACAGTGAGGCCTAGGAAGGGAACAACACGGAGGCAGGGAAGACTAAGCAGTTGTTTCCCACGCGGAGGGGAGTACGACTGTACGAGGTTTTACTGGTTCGTTTGCCGTCGCCAGAGAATAACAGCAGGTGTGGGTGAGTAGAGGGATGGCTAGGCCAGCGATGGGAGTACGGTGGGGCGGTGAGTCCTGCGCAGTAGCACAGCTAGCCGCGAGAAGGAGGGAGCAGGCAGTCCCGCTGGCGCTTGTTTGAGCGGCTGGAGCAGGAAGAGCAGGGATTGAAGAAGCACGACGGCCGTTGGATGGACATCCAACAGTCACTACTTGTGCGTGAATCTTTTTTTTAGGAAAGCCTCAAATCTGTGGAAAACAACATACATGCCATCTGCCATTATTTCTAATAATTTACAGCCCATTTGCTAATTCTTACGATTTTTTTGGAGCCCATATTCTTTTTGTTAGCATTACAGCCCATATTGTGGCCACGGTTAAAAAATTATACGAAATTTTGCATATGTCCGTGCGGTCTGAACTGCTTTTAATCCCGAAATTTTGAGTCACATTCAGATGGATTTTAAAAATAAATGTATATCAATATAAAATCCAATAAAATGTCCACGCATAAAAATCAATGCAATTTAAATCTCGAAATGAAAAAAAGATATTTGAAACTAATTGCCGGTTTGATGTGTTTTAAAAATGTACAGCCCATTTCTCATTACTAATAGGCCATTTTCTCGGCTAGCCATCTTGAAAGATTTGCAGCCCAACAGGACTGATAAAGCGACTTACTTGACAAATCACAAAAAAATTGGGCTAGCCATTTTCAGAAAGAAAAAAAACTACTGGGATGGTCTGTGGTAAACATAAAAGAAAAGGCTGTCTAGACATGCCAGAGTGTCCCGCACAGCCCAGTTGACACCCTGCTTCCGTCTCAAAAACAAATTAGATAAATGCCACTCCAATTATGGTGATTCATAAAAATGCCACTACAATTTCCAAACTTTAAAAATTGCCACTACAATTTTTGCAAACTTTGAAAAACGCCACTCCAGACTTCGAAAAATGCCACTAGAAATGGCATGAAATGGCAATTTTCAAAGTTTGGAAATTGCAGTGGAATTTCTCGGAAACACCAGATTTGGAGTGGCATTTATCAAATTAACCCAAAACAAAAATAACTGGGCGAGCTGCTGGGTCCCTGGTGTCAGCCGCTCGTTGTGCAATTCTCTCGTTTATTGACTACATTAACAATGGCATGGGACCCAGATATCAGAAATCCACTAGGAGGAGCCATTTTTTTATTGGCTTGGAATAAGGAGGCACTTCCTTGCGTACTGCCATGTCCTTGGCGGGTCCCTCTTGTCATCCTCTCCACGTACAATCATCTCCTGATTGTGTACGCGTCAACTTGGTAGGCCCACAAGTCAGCCTCTAAACCCATGGAGGACAAATACAACCCATTTAAAAAAATAACAGCCCATTCCATACGCTCAAACGGAAATTTCAACATTTAGAGCAAAGTAACAGGTCCGATCCACATATAGAGTACTGAACTTCCATGTTGACTACCATCATAGCCAAGTTAACTATCTACTCCCACTAATACTCTAGTAGCATACAAGTACTAACTTACTCTTAGCTAACTAGACGATGCCGGCCGCCATCTGCGGTACACGCTAAACGCTGGCACCGGCGTCCTGCACCTCGCCTCGGACTTGCAAGAGGTGTGATAGGGCGCGTTGCTCGCGCGTGTTGGCCCTTTCCATGCCGGCATGGCCCACCGAAGCTTCGGCTTCCAAGCGGGAAACCCACTTAACGAGCTGGTAGTAAAAATCAGCGCCGCGAATGCGTGCGTGCCCGACAGCCTCCAGGACTATTTGCCGGGCACCGGCCTCCACGTAGTCGGCCCAGTTGCGGGCGCTCTGCTCGCGACTCAGAGCATCGGTGCGCTGCTGCTCCATGTCCCGCTGGCGGTGAAAATCGGAGATACGCTGCACCTCCGCCAGGCGGTCGCGCTCCAACCACTCCTGCTCCTCCGCCAGGTGGTCGTGCTCCAACAACTCCTCGATCTCCGCATTGCCATCTAAAGACAGATAGAATGCCTCCTCCCTCCATCAGTCTTTCGGTGAAAAACTGAACACTAGTTCCGGCGATGACCACCTCCGGCTTCGCCTACCGTGGACAGGCGGGGGCATGGCGGACGTGGCGAGCGACGTCGGGTCGGTGGGGGCTTATGAGGATATGGAGAGTTGGGTCACGGTGCCACCGGAGAAGGCAGGGAAACAATACTTATAGGCGGAAGGTAGCGCGACAGTCATCGGAATTTAATGCATAAGCATGCATGGCTTAGCGTGCCAGCTTGCCGTGGAAAACTAGAGAAACTAAAATTATGGTTGTGTCGTCCCGTCCTGACTGGGTCGCACGCCGGCATGGCGCTCAAACGAGTGCACTCGAATCATCTCCCTCCTTGTCAATAATGATTCCACGGATTTAAAAAGCGCACAACAATTAAAGTGCATCTTTTTTCGCATCAGTTAGCTGCCTTAATTACGGCCGGCTGCATGCAGGCACTCAGAATCGCTCGCAGCCAGTACGTGGAGCAGCATGCAACGAGTCGCAGCCGAGGGCACGCATGCAGCCACTTAAATCGTTGGAATTAATTAGGCTTAAACTTCTGCATGCCGTTAATTATTGCCATGCCTTGGTCTTGCTGCTTTGCTTACGGGACTAATAAACCCGGACGGAGGGAGTACCTTGGTTGGTGAGAGATTTGAATTAAGCCCTGCAAATCGGAAAGGAGGTACTAGTACGTGCGTTATCCGCTATTTATTCATGTAGGATCGAGTAGGTCGTTTCTTGAATTGAGCCCTGCAAACCGGAAAGGAGGTAGTACGTGCATGATCTGCTATTTATCCATGTAGGATCGAGTAGGTAACATAGTGTAGCGTGTCAGTTTCTTCAGAGGTAGGAATTTTTATTCAGAAGACTGCCACTTCGGATCTTGGGTCGCAAATAAAACTGCCAGGAGCGCATTAGTAGGCTAGCTAGTGATCGATCAGTAACTTGTAAATACTGAGTGAACAGAAATAAGTAACTGTTAATGCATCTCAATAATTCACAGATCATATACAAATATGTAGCTCCAAAAGCAAAGATCAACCACTTTGGATCTTGCGTCACAACTAAAACTAACTAGTACGATTCCCATACATAAGATCAACATGTTAATGCATCTCAATGATTCACAGATCATATACAAATATGTAGCTCCAAAAGCAAAGATCTAGAAAAAACATTTGTTCTTCCTACTAACATGGATGCTTCTCCTGGCCAACATTCAGTACAGACTGAAAGACAAATTTGTTTGTGAGGTCTACAATTCCTCTTGCAAACGTAAGTGGTTTCACCAACAGCTGGAACCATGAGAATGAACCACAAATGATGGAGGAACATCCACTGCAATATGATTTGGTCTTCTCTCGATCGCACCGCGAGACTATTTACGGAATACAAACTTTAACTTAGGCAAAATGACGCCCATTGTATAATCAGACCAAAGGAATGAAGCACCTAGTGTTGGCCAATAAATAGTATAGTACTACTTTTCCGCAGTCCATGAAGTGACTATCCAATCTTTCTATGTCTATTTTCAAATGGCACCGCATGCAGTGACTATACTATTCTCTTGTGTAGTTCAACCAAAATTGCGAACACTTTATTTGTTTGCCAAATAGCAACGGGCAGACATCTCTGTCTGCACAAATATCAAGCAGCTAGTAAACATATACCACATCTTGTATTTTCGGTTTAAACATGTCTCTTCCGCTTAGCATCTCTCATGTTCTGCACTTGACAATCTGATACAGTTATGTTTTTCCCTAGACAATTTCATACTGATTTGAGTTGCTGGTTCAGAGCAAAAATATAGCGCCTATTCTTCATCAGACCAAGGATATCCATGTTTGCAGTGATGGAAGAGGTGAAATTGTTACAACCGAAATTGAGCATCCAATCATTGAATCCTGTCCTGCACCACCAATGTAGGTCCACCCTACCAATAAATTCACATGCAAACCACTAGTATTACTATCTAATGACAGTACAAAAAGAGTAACAAGATAGTAGAAAACCATGTGCCTTCATAATGAACAGCTCATAGTGCCACCAATTGGATATAAAGGTAGGGAAAAATACATGCTCCTAATGTTGAACCAGTTGGACTTTTTGTGCAGTTCCACTAAAATCGAGCATCCCTGTTTGCATAGATATTGAAAGTGTGATTACTGTTAAAATGACACTAGTTGAAGCATAGACTCACAAATATAAGCATTACAATTTCTTAATGGAAAAGGTAGCACTGTTTCTAACCACCTGTTTGAAGGAATAAATAAGGCAACAACGGCTGATGTCAGAAAGGCATATATAGTTCTTTTTGAAAGAATGATCGACTCCTGACCTTTCCTCTTCTTTTAAGCATATTTTGTGGAGTTCAACTAAAATAAAATGCCATCACCGCCTTGACAATTCAGTGACACTGTACAAAAGGAAATGACTTAACATTACATCGTGATGTCAGGTATGTAGTCGACAGGCATTAGAGACAAACATACAGACCTCCTGCGATAACATAATGAACATTAATTTTAACAAAGGTGTGACTAGCTTTACCGGGATAATCTGAGTGAACTCTACACCCTATGTTCCTTAATATAAGATGTTTTCGCGGTTCAATTAAAAGTACCCAAATGTCTAGTATTTAGAAAAACAGGTAGTAGTTTTCTTGAGCACATATCTAGGAAAGCTTGCCACACTTTATTAATGTCCATACGCTAATGCAACACCATTCGAATACTACAAATATACACTAATCCAGTGGCTAGTGCAGAAATAGAGTAGTTAGTTTATTACAGGGTACAGTACAATGGTTTTACTGAACAGATTTCAATAAACTCTAGCACTGGAAGATTTATATAAGAATTAACAATACAAATTGTAAAGGTAACAAGTTTCAGCATTGGTATACTAGCTATGCATGAGCATTAAACCAAATACAAAAGTTCGAAGGTAACTAGCATTATTAACTAATGATAGTATGAAAAAATTGCAAACCATGTACCTCCAAGGTAAATATCATTTCGAACTCGGGGGGACCTTAAAAATTGCTATCCCAATCTTGATAATCGATCAAACATAAAAACTTGATCGAACGAATCAAGAGAACAGCCGGAGGAGGAGGTGCCCACTCTTGACCTTTCCTCTTGTCTTCATAACTTTTTGCATAGTTTAACAAAAATAAAATGACATTAGCGCCTTGGCATTTTGGTGACACTGTACAAAAAAATTAACTTATCTCATGAATGTGAGGTATGTAATCTATAAGCATTAACAGTGCAAAAATCTGAAGGTAGTAACAAGTTTCATCGTTGGTATACTGGCTGTGCAACAGCATTAGAATGCCTTAGCTGAAAAATCTTTAATACATCCACAATCAACAGCTAACCCTAAAATAATCCAGTGACATTAAATGGCATTGCTTAAATTTATCGGTGGCATTAGACTGAGAGCAGCATTAGTTAAGTGTGGCATCACTTTAGCAGTAGAATTGCTTGACTTGACTGTTGGCGTTATACTAACAGAAAAAACAAGTGGCAATAAGAGCATGGGAGGCCCATTCGGACAGTGGGCGTACCAGTACGATGTACCTCCATGGACGCAAAGTGGTGAGGGAGGTATTGTTTCCCAGAGCAACAAATATCCAGGCAACATATGTGGATTACGTCCCATTTTTGTTCTCTTTAGCCACCTTTTTCCTATGTGAGGACAACAAACCGATCGACCTGGTGATTATCTATTGTGTTGTCATGCCTTTCTTCCCTTCTTCAACCAAGAGACACGAGACCCGTTCCTTAGCTACTGATTTTCCCCTTTTCAACCTAGATGTGGGTTCGATGCCTATTCTCTTGGACAGTACAGTCTCCCTTCCTTTCCTTATTCAACCCAAACATGGATTAGTCTGCATGAAGTAGGGTTTCCTTTAATAGTGAAAATTATGGTTTTTGTCTGCGTGGCCAGCAGAGCAGAGGATAGCAAATTTGGAAGATGGTGGAGTGGAAAAAGATCCACATGCAACGATGTGGCGGATGGGGCAATAGAACAAGGGTATGGTTCGAAAAGAGGTAGCATACCTGAGGGTCGGCAGGAAGTGGCTTCGCTCGTGGTCGTCATCCTCCGCACACTCTACGGCAGCGAGCTTGGGGACGAAGGCCATCCCGCGCGGGCGCTATGTCTGAGAGGACGGCCTTGTCGTCAGTGCGTGACCTCGCTCGCCGATGACGAGTGCGTCAATGTTGCACGTCCTTTTCTTCCCCGGCGGATCTGCAACGACCAGTGAGGAGGGAGAGAGAGGCCGTCTTTTTAAGATCTGGAGAGAGGGTGATAGTGTGAGAAGCAAGTGGGCAGCCCTTAGCAAGAAAGTGTTGAAGCTCCAACCTATATATCTTTTTTATACTACTAGTACTAGAGATGGAGTAGTGGTAGAGTAGTTTATATTTTCTCTGCGTACAGTACTAGTTAGTCGTGCTTCAAAACTAAACGGCACACCATTAAAAAAATAAAGGTCGATAACTAATGTGGCACCTCGGGCCAACACGGCCAGATCGCATCTTCCACGAGAAATTACACACCATGTTTCATTGACATGTGGTCCCGTTCCAACATATCAGTGAGATGACAGTGAGTCCTTTTCTACTAGTATTTCTGAACGGACGTGTAGGCCAGGGCGCCTCTTTGTGAACCGTGGCAAACTGGCAACCGTCCGCTGACTCTTTTCCTTTCCCTCTCGATTTGGAACTGCTGTCGCACGCTCTTCCTCTCCCTCCTCCATTTCCTTCAGACCTTCACCCTTCATTCTGCCATTGTTCGATCGTCTTCTCTATGGAGGGAATAGGCCGGAAACGACCCCATTATTCTTGCCCTGATCTGAAAGATGACATGGTGGAGGAACTCATTGATCGGTGCGACGTCATCACCTCGGCTAGCATGGCAGGTTCGTTCAAGACCATTCTCGACTCAACTAATAACATCATTACAAGGAACCCAAGAGTCAAGGAGCGGTTTGATCTCCCCTATCTTCTTCACCGTGACCCTGATGGCTGGCGCGGTGACTATCGGTGTCAAAACCGGCGGATCTTGGGTAGGGGGTCCCGAACTGTGCGTCTAGGCGGATGGTAACAGGAGACGAGGGACACAATGTTTTTACCCAGGTTCGGGCCCTCTTGATGGAGGTAAAACCCTACGTCCTGCTTGATTAATATTGATGATGTGGGTTACAAGAGTAGATCTACCACGAGATCAAGGAGGCTAAACCCTAGAAGCTAGCTTATGGTATGATTGTTGTTCGTCCTATGGACTAAGGCCATCCGGTTTATATAGACATCGTAGAGGGCTAGGGTTACACAGAGTCGGTTACAAAGGTAGGAAATCTACATATCCGTATCGCCAAGCTTGCCTTCCACGCCAAGGAAAGTCCCATCCGGACACGGGACGAAGTCTTCAATCTTGTATCTTCATAGTCTTGGAGTCCGGCCGATGATGATAGTTCGGCTATCCGGACACCCCCTAGTCCGGAACTACCTCAGTAGCCCCTGAACCAGGCTTCAATGACGACGAGTCCGGCGCGCATATTGTCTTCGACATTGCAAGGCGGGTTCCTCCTCCGAGTAATTTATAGAAGATTGTGAACACCAGGATAGTGTCCGGCTTTGCAAAAATAAATTCCACATACCACCTTAGAGAGAATAATATTACACAAGATCAATCTGCTGACGTATTCTGTGGCGTGACGTCAGACCACTTCCAAGCCTTTACTCGAATTGTTTTTATTGTTCCACCTCAGCGTGTTTAGCGAGGCAGTTTCCTTGGCACGTCTTGTCGAAGCAGAGATCGTGTTCCCCTTATTCCGAGATTCCCATCAATATGGACGTGGGTAACCCAACCGCGCCATTGATTGCGGCGCTTGGGGGATAAGAGAGTTTTATCAGGCCGGTGGGGACGCATGGTTCCATTCGCCCATATAAGGGGATAAAGATCCAACCTTTTTACTTGTGCCTTCTTCCTCCTTAGCTTATCCATCTCCGCGAACTCGAGCTCCAGCGCCCAAGTCCGCACTTCTCACCTCAACCTTCTCCAACTATGTCCGGAGCGGGAGGCAAGTGGGTGGCCTCCTTCGTCACGGAGGGGCAGATCCAGAAGCTGCACGACGCCGGATACTTGTCCAGCGACATCGCGCACCGGCTCCCCGACGAGGGAGAGCTCATCCCCACCCCCAGGCCCCATGAGAGGGTAGTGTTTCTTCCCCATTTCCTCCGCAGAATGGGCTTCCCACTTCATCCCATCGTCTGGGGGCTCATGTTCTACTACGGCCTGGATTTCCATGATCTGGCCCCGAATTTCATCCTCAACATCTCGGTGTTTATCTCGTGTGCGAGGCCTTCCTCTGCATCCAGCCCCACTTCGGCTTGTGGCTCAAGACCTTCAGTGTCAAGCCGAAGGTTGTGAAGGGCATCCAAGCGGAGTGCGGAGGCGCCATGGTGGGCAGGATGTCCCACGTTACGTGGCTGGAAGGCACTTTCGTGGAAACCATCAAGGGGTGGCAATCGGGGTGGTCCTACATCACCGAGCCGCGTGACGCCGATTGGGCAGTGGCCCCCGAATTCAGATCCGGCGTCCCTACACGTCTCACCTCCTGGAAAGAGAGTGGCCTAATCTGGGGGAATTCGGAGGAGCTGACCGAACTCATAGCCTGTATCCAGAAGCTGGGGGACAAGAAGCTCAAGCTTGTCAACATAGTCCAGGTCATGCTCATCCGCCGGATTCTCCCGTGCCAACGACGGGGTTTCAACATGCAGGAGTTCGATCCGGCGCAGCACCAGACCCTGAGCGGGCTCTTCGACACTGCGTACGAAGATGTCTGGAAGGTGCTGTTCAAGGGCGCCGAAGCTCCCGCATCCGCTACCGAAGATCGCGGATTCCGCTCGCAGCGTCCGGCTGACGAGGTAAGTGATTTCGTCCTTTAAGGGACGTGTGTTTTCCATAGTTTGACTCTATGCGGGATCAAAACTCCCCTTTCCTTTGACAGGACTGGCTGAAGAAGGCCGCACAGGCTATCTGTCCGGCCCCATTGCCAGAGGACCCAGCGGACGCCCGTTTGACGGGGCTGCTGGCTCCGGCACCCCATGTGGTGCTGGAGAAGAAGGCCAAGAAGAAGGCCATGGGGACTCGGAAGAGTTCCCGTTTTCAGGTGCTATCGGATGATGAATCCGAGGCCAACTCCTCCCACCAAGGCAAGGAGGAGAAGAAAGCCTCTCCCCCCGCGGGGGGAGGGAAGAAAAGGAAGGCCTCCCCAACAAGGGAGGCCGAAGGGTCCAAGAAGGGAAAAACTCTTCCCCCGGACCGCTCCGCCAACGCCAGTGACGACGACGAGGACTGGCCTCCAAGGGCCAAGCCCCTGGCAAGATCGTAAGTATACGGACTCCCGAATAACTTCAAGGTTTTCATTTTCCGCCACATTGTGTCTTTCTAATGCCGCATACAACCCTGCAGTCCGCCTAAGGATGATCTCCCCACTTCGTCGAGCGGGTCCTTAGGGGCATCGGATATGGATTCTCTTCCGACTGCCTCCACCCCCCGTGATGTGGACGATGCCGAGGCGGGATCCCAGGAAGGGACCCACCAAGAGGAGAGGGCCCCGGAGGTGTTGCAGGACAACCTCCCTGACTTTGCACCGGACTCAGCCCCGGAACCCACAGTGGCTCCAGAGTCCGGCGGGCGACCCCTTCGTAAGAAGGGCAAGACTGCAACGTCGACTGCCTCCGTCCAACCAGAGGTTCCGGATAATTTGCTGGAGGCGCTCAACGGCGCCTCCATCGAAGAGGAACACCGCACTGTTATTAGTGCGGTGATTCAGAAGGTTCAGCTCGCCAAGAGCGGGCTGACCGAAGCCTGCAGCAGCCTTCTAACAGGCTTTGAGGTAAGAATTTCAATATATGTAAAATGGCACCGCATAGACAGTAGCCCCTGATGCTCGGTTCGGTGTTCGGAAAGAAAAGCCGGACTGAGGATCTTTAGAAAGATAAACGCAGGAGTCATGAAAATATGTTAATATGGGATTTCAGGCTGTGCTGCTGACCTCCGCCGCACTGACTGCGGAGGTCAATACTTTGAAGGAAAACCTCGAGCGGTCCAAGAACAAGCTCGGCCGTGCCAAGAAGCAGCTCGAGGAAAAAGAAGGTGAGTAATACCTTATGAAAATTGTACCTTACAGAAAAGGATTTAGTTGCAAGAAAAATGACAAGGATAACTTGGGTATTGCAGGGGCCACTAACGAGGTGGCGACCCTGAAAGAGGCGGTGGCCACGGCCGAACGCAATGCGGCTGCGGAGCGCACCGAGCGAGAGAAACAGGAGGCGCAGGTGGCCGAGGTACAGTAAGAGCTCCATGATCTCGTGAAGAAACATGAGAGCCTGGAGCGTGACTCGAAGACTCGAGAGTCTGAGCTTGCAACGGCTCTTGAGAGTGCCAAAGCCGCTAAGTCCGAAGCCTACAAGGCCCTCCAGGAGATCGAGGCGGTAAAGAAAATAGCAGTGGGTAAGGCATTTTTCATGCAAAGTAAGCATGTGAGTGTTAATTACCTGTCGCTTACCCGAATTCGGAGCTCTCTAGGAGCGTTCGCAGATCTTCCTCGCAGCGTGTCCGATGCTGCCGCATTCTACCAGGCTGAGGAGGGGAGCTCGACGGAGAAGGTCTTCTGGTCTCAGTATGCAGAGGCCGGACATCTGGTGCCCCTTAGTGACCAGCTGAAACAGCTGGTCGAGCTCCACAAGGCGGCCGAACAGGCCATGAAGGGCCTCATAGTTCGGCTGTGGCCTAAGGAGGCTATGCCTGGGAGCTACTTCGGCCTGGTGCGGCGGCTGGTGGATGCGTTCCCGTGGGTTGAAGTTATCAAGCACTCCTCCTGTATTGAGGGTGCCCGTCGGGCCCTTGCCCGCGCAAAGGTGCACTGGGGCAAGATGGATGCCCAGAAGCTTGTGATGGACCCCCCACCAAAGGGCAAGGAGCATCGTATGCCCGAGATGTATTATAAGAGTGTGCTGAAGGGCGCCCGCACTATTGCGGGTGAGTGCTCCAAAGATGTAATATTTGAGTAGACTCACATTTTGTTATCCTGTGCACTGAAAACTTGGTTCATATGCACTAAGCAATGCTTGTTAATTTAAAATATTACCTTTTGTGCGGCTGTTTATCAAATTTGAGAGATGGCAAGTCGTCGGCTTCAGCCCCCATGCCACGAGTGCTGGGGTGTTCGGGATAAACTCGAGCGCTCTTGTTCCCATTTTTGGGTCCAACTAGGGAGGCGCTCGACACAGCGAACAAGGCAACCGGACTTATAATGCTTGAACACTCTCACTTAGCCATAGAATTCTATAATTTTAAATTTCGGCGAAGCCCCTAGTCTTCGGAAGGCCGAATTTGGGGCGCTATCCACGCCTTGGCCGGACAGTATCTGGCTCCTCGCTCTAAGCGGCATAAGTCTATAAGGACTCGCAAAAAACCTCTCGAACAGCGACCGGCTCTCGCCTCATCATGACGGTCAGTTTTAGCTTTCTCCACTGAGGCGTTAACCCAGCTCAACTGGGGCGCAATCGCAGTGGTTCTCCCAGTGCTACCTTAGCCGATATAATGGAACGTAAGGTACCAAAACATGGGAGCCGGGCAAATCCAACTATTGACCCAAGACATGATTCGGAGCCGATGCATATAGTGCTATAAGTTCGGGGTGCCGCACTTGTGAAAGTGTTCGGACTCATCACACCATAATGCGGGGAACATAAGCCCCTGGTGTGTATTAGCCGTACCAAAGTGTACGGATGCAATATGCCGTGGATGAACATATGTATGAAAAGGAAATGCAATTATAAGCAAAAAGGTGCTGCATTGTTTTATTCAATAAGTGCTGCTACGAATGCAGAACAATACAAATAGTGCGATAAGCAAGGTATGGGACTGTTAAACATGTCCCCCTCCAGGGGCAGGCTGCGGATTGGTGTATAAAAATGCTTATAACGGAGACCACCTATATATTCGTTGTAGCCTTTATCCTTTCCTGGCTGTTGCATCGTGAGTTCGGCAGATCTGCTGCCGGACAGGGCCTCTGACAAACGGAGTCCTGTGGGTAAAAACTAAATGGTAAAAAGAAAAGAAAAAAGAACGACACACTTGAGAGCCCCTGGTGCGGTCGAGCCGCAGTCTGGGTTTATCGTGGTCGTGCCCCTCTCCCCATGCCCATGGTATCTTCAGAGCGTAATGGTGTACGCAAAGGATCTGCTTTAACGTTTCGCAGGAGCTGGGGTTGGGGCCGCACTGCTACGCGTGCTCGGAACGTGCCAGGTGGTCTTGTTGTAAGTTACTCCGGGCGCGCTTAGCTATGTCCGGCCGCTTAAAGGCCGGACTCGAGAATTGCCTTAAGAGGCTGCATTGCACTTCTGTCGCGAGAGCCGCTGTATGTTCCTCCATGCGGAGAGAACGTTCAGTGTTTCTGTTGACCGTGATGACTCCTCGAGGGCCTGGCATCTTGAGCTTGAGGTATGCGTAGTGCGGCACCGTGTTGAAGTTTGCAAACGCAGTACGTCCGAGCAAGGCATGATAGCCGCTGCGGAACGGGACTATGTCGAAGATTAACTCCTCGCTTCGGAAGTTATCCGGGGATCCGAAGACCACTTCCAGTGTAATTGAGCCTGTACTATTGGCTTCTACACCTGGTATGACGCCTTTAGTGGTCGTTTTGGTAGGTTTAATCCTTGAGGGGTCTATGCCCATTTTGCGCACTGTACCCTGGTAAAGCAGGTTCAGGCTGCTGCCGCCGTCCATCAGGACTCTGGTTAGGTGAAATCCATCGACGATTGGGTCTAGACCAGTGGGGCGAATCCGCCGTGGCGGATGCTGGTGGGGTGGTCCCTTCGGTCAAAAGTGATCGGGCAGGAGGACCATGGATTGAACTTCGGGGCAACTGGCTCCATCGCGTAGACATCCCTGAGTGCACGCTTCCGCTCCCTTTTGGGTATGTGCGTTGCGTATATCATGTTCACCATCCGCACCTATGGGGGGAAACCATTTTGTCCTCTATTGTTCGGCGGTTGGGTCTCGTCCTCGTCATCGCTATGTAGCCCCTTGTCATTGTTTTCGGCAATTAACTTGCCTGCCTGCTTGAATACCCAACAGTCCCTGTTGGTGTGGTTAGCTGGCTTTTTGGGGGTGCCGTGTATCTAGCACAAGCGGTCGAGTATTTGGTCTAAATTGGACGGACCCGGAGTAGTTCTTTTGAATGGCTTTTTCCGCTGACCGGGTTTGGAGCCTCTGAATCCGGCATTGACTGCCGTATCCTCAATATGATCGCCGTTAATGCGGCGTTTGTTTTTGTTGCGATGTGGCCTGCCATTTCGGTCCTTGAAGTCCGGACTGCCAGAATTTTTGCTGAGGTTGTTGCTGCATGCTAGCCAGTTGTCCTCACCCGCGCAGAAGCGGGTCATGAGTGATGTGAGGGCTGCCATGGATTTCGGCTTTTCCTGTCCCAGGTGCCGGGCAAGCCACTCGTCGCGGATGTTATGCTTGAAGGCCGTGAGGGCCTCCGCATCCGGACATTTGACGATTTGGTTTTTCTTGGTTAAGAACCGTGTCCAGAATTGCCTGGCCGATTCGTCTGGCTGCTGAATTATGTGGCTTACGTCATCAGCGTCCGGTGGTCGCACATAAGTGCCCTGGAAATTATCGAGGAATGCGGCTTCCAGGTCCTCCCAACTCCCAATTGACTCTGCTGGCAAGCTGTTGAGCCAATGCCGGGCTGGTCCTTTAAGCTTGAGGGGGAGGTATTTGATGGCGTGAAGATCGTCATCGTGGGCCATGTGGATGTGAAGGAGATAGTCTTCAATCCAAACCGCAGGGTCTGTTGTGCCATCGTAGTATTCAATATTGATGGGTTTAAACCCTTCGGGGATTTGATGATCCATTACTTCATCTGTGAAGCATAGTGGGTGTGCGGCGCCTCTATACTGGGCGATATCACGACGGAGCTCAAGGGAGCTTGGTCTATTTTGTTCGGCCCGACCGGACTTACTGTGTCCGGCGCGACGATTGTCATCACGTATGGTGGGACGCCCACGCGATCCATAGATCGATCTTGATTGTCTTGCCTTATCCTCCAATATATCTCGCAAGTCCAGAGTGTTCCCCTGTGGCCGTGTGCTTTTCGAGCAATGCCGGGGTACGGGTCTGGTCAAGGGCCTAGAGGCCACTCTGTCGCGACCACGGGGTGGTCGGTCAGCCGTATTGTCTCCTGTTGATGCGGGTTCGTAAGCCTCCTCCTCTAATCGGGGGAGAAGCTTGCGTTTAGGGTAGCTTTTGGAGGGGCGTTCGAGCTCATGCTCCTCGGCCGCGAGGACTTCAGTCCATCTGTCGGCTAGCAGATCCTGATCAGCTCTAAGCTGTTGCTGCTTTTTCTTGAGGTTGTTCGCCGTGGCCATAAGCCTGCGTTTAAAACTCTCTTGTTCGACGGGATCCTCAGGCATGACGAATTCGTCATCGTCATGGCTTGCTTCGTCTCCGGAGGGAGGCGTATAATCCTCTGCCTCCTCCCCTGTCGCTCCTTCATAAGGGTTGGCGTCTCCATCCTCCTGTGCTGCATCTTGCTGGAGCGGGTTGTCTTCGGCACTGTCCGGTGTATTATTGTCTCCGGTGCCGGAGTCTTCATTCTTGCTGTGGCGGGATTTAGAGCGGCGCCGCTGACGCCGGCGCTTGGGCTGCTTTTTGGAGGGGTCATCGTCCTCTTTTCCTTCGCCATTCCCATCTTTTGGGATATCCACCATGTATATGTCATACGATGAGGTGGCTGTCCAGTGCCCAGTGGGCACTGGTTCTTGGTCGTCTCCGGCGTCGTCGTCCATACTGTCGATGTCCTCAGAGTCGTAGTCTAGCATGTCGGTTAAATCATCGACAGTGGCTACCAAGTGGGTGGTGCGTGGGCTTTGAATTTCTTCGTCGTCCGCATCCCAACCGTCCTGACCGCAGTCCGGCCAGGGCTCTCCTGATAACGAGATATATTTTAGCGAACTCAAGATATCGCCGAAAGGTGAGTGTTGGAAGACGTCCGCTGCGGTGTACTCCATGATCTGCGCCCAATCAGATTCGATCAGGGCGGGCACGGGAGGTTCGGAGTCCGGCGAGGAGTCCGGCACCTTGGAGTCCCGAGCTTTACGAGTGACAAAGTCAGTGTTCGGCTCTATCACCGTAGAGGTTGCAGCCCCCGAGGCGGTGTCTAGGCATCCATCCTCGATCCGCGGAGCTGGCTCCGAATTGAAGATCGGAGCGGTTTCGAGTGCGGCCTCTAGGGTACTGTCCGGCGGCAGAGCTAAATCATGCCAGTCGTGAAAGTGCGGCACGCTCGGCTGTGGCTCGAATCCGTCGAAGATCAAGTCCCCACGGATGTCAGCCGTGAAGTTAAAGCTTCCAAATCTGACCTGACGGCCAGGGGCGTAGCTTTCGATCTGCTCCAGTTGGCCAAGCGAATTAGCCCGCAGTGCAAAGCCGCCGAATACGAAGATCTGTCCGGGGAGGAAGATCTCACCCTGGACTGCGTCGTTGATGATGATCGAAGAAGCCATCGAGCCTATCGATGATGACACAGAGGAACTCTCAATGAAAGCACCAATGTCGGTGTCAAAACCGGCGGATCTCGGGTAGGGGGTCCCGAACTGTGCGTCTAGGCGGATGGTAACAGGAGACGAGGGACACGATGTTTTTACCCAGGTTCGGGCCCTCTTGATGGAGGTAAACCCTACGTCCTGCTTGATTAATATTGATGATGTGGGTTATAAGAGTAGATCTACCACGAGATCAAGGAGGCTAAACCCTAGAAGCTAGCCTATGGTATGATTGTTGTTCGTCCTATGGACTAAGGCCATCCGGTTTATATAGACACCGGAGAGGGCTAGGGTTACACAGAGTCGGTTATAAAGGTAGGAAATCTACATATCCGTATCGCCAAGCTTGCCTTCCACGCCCAGGAAAGTCCCATCCGGACACGGGAAGAACTCTTCAATCTTGTATCTTCATAGTCTTGGAATCCGGCCGATGATGATAGTTCAGCTATCCGGACACCCCCTAGTCCGGAACTCCCTCAGTGACGACGGAGGCCTCGCCTTGTGCAAGTTGATGCCGCTTGATAATGATACATATGATGTTAATATGCCATTGCTTGAGGGTAAGGCTTGGGTGGGCGCAAATGGAGATTGGTGTCAGGACCCCGACTCAATGCCACATCGATCTAGCATGTAACACCTCATATCACTTTGCGGCCTCAGGCACGGTATTCCCACGGTGTCGCCTTACCTTTGCCCGGGACCGTTTGCGCCTTTTGGCACACGTATATGATGGTGTCGCTAGCATCCATATGATAAAGAGCCCGGGCTGACATGGCTAGTCGTAAACCCAAAGTGGCACTAACTTACAGGGACAGGCATCCATGACCCAGCATCGAACGTGTCGGTCATCAGCGAGTGAATCCAGGCTGTAGCACTGGGCTAACAGGACTCCAGTGAACCGGGCTGTAGCGGGCTAGCAGGACTCCGGTATTCATCGCGTGACATTTCCCCGAAGGGACAGACACAGGATCGAAGAAGGACACATGCCGGCCAACCTAAGTGTTCCGGAGCAGTAGCAAGCTACCAGGGCTTAGTGGAAGCACTAGGAGACATTTCCCGGTAAGAGAGTCTACTAAGGATAAACAACTAGATAGTCAGATCCCACACATAGCAATACACATTACACGTACGCATAACATGCAAGTATGTGCTGTACAACATGGCATCACAGCATAACTCAACAACTCAAATAGATAAAGGCTCAGAAGAGCCATCATAGCATTATTACAAACAGGGGTCACATGACCCAACAGTCAGAGCAATCAAGCAACAAGCGGAAGCATTACATGTCTGGGTACAGACATCTACAAATGAAAAAGGCTGAAAGCCTGACTATCTACAACGTCCGCTCAAGATCGTAGCTGAGGTACTAGCTACTAGTCGAAGTCCACGAGAACACTAGTAAGACCGAAGTCTCTGCTGCAAAAACATAAATAAAGCAACATGAGTACAAAGGTACTCAGCAAGACTTACATCAGATCCTATCATACATGCATTTGTATCAAGAGGGTAATGTGGGGTTTAGTTGCAGCAAGCCAGCTTTGACTCTGTGGCTATCCTGTTCTACGACTACCATAAACTCTTGAGGTGAGACAACGTACACGAGTCCACTAATCACCATTCAATACACTACTATGGATTCATCCCCGTCTCCCTACGTGAAGGCCATCCATAGCACTCACACTTGTCTTGAGCATTTTAGAGTATCCACTTCAAGTTGTCTATGTACCATGTAAGCATCCAAGAAGTCCATAACCGCGGACCCGGCTATTCGAATAGATCATGTTAACCCTGCAGGGGTGTACTTCTTCACACACGCTCTCGCCACTTACCGCCATGTACACGTCATGTATCTCGGCAACCTTCAAGCGGAAGCCTGGCGAGGGTGTCGGCCACGACCTGACTAACCACACAAGACTCTAGTCCAGGTTTATCGCCTATTCGGGTTCCATCCGCAAGGAGATCCGGCCGGGGTGTCGCTCACGGCCCCAAACGATGTGAGCAGGGTTCCCGAGCCCACCAACCGGGTGCCACTCGGTACACCGGGCCACGTGTGCCTAGTCTGTCCCAAGCCCACCCTGCCGGGTGCCACTTGGTAGAAAAATAGCACTACCTACAAACACCAGAAACTAGCTGCGACTCCTGGACAGAGATCAAGTTGGCTAATAAGTCGAGAGGGGCACTTAAGCATTCCAATGTGTGGTAGTATCGAGTCATTGGACAACATACATAGAACTCAGTGCTTAAGGACGGTTCCAGTGAGACAACCCACCATGTACTCCTACATGGCCTCTCACCGCTACCTTTACCAAATCGTGTTCACACACTTCACTCTCAGCATCAGAACATATCGTGACACTCCAATTCATTCCCAATGAACCAGACCTGACACAACTCTAAGCAATAGCAGGCATAGCATGGTAGGAACACAACAATGGCTTCAATCAACTCCTACACATGCTAGTGGGTTTCAACTATTTACTGTGGCAATGACAGGTCATGCAGAGGAATGGGTTCAACTACCGCAGCACAAAGTAGCAGATGAATCGTTGTTGTCCTAATGCAATAACTGAGAGCAGGAGCGAGAGAGTAGGGTTTTATCAAAATGAACAAGGGGGTTTGCTTGCCTGGTAAATCAACAAGGGAGGCACTGCTTCACAGACAGGTACTCTGGAACGTCTCCGGAGCAGGACCAGACTAGGGATGTGACAACTCGCCCCCACTTGAAAAAATCTCGTCTCGAGATTCAGGGGTCGACAGAAAGAAAGCGGGGTACTCCAGTCGAAGACGATCTTCTCGCTCCCAAGTAGCTTCTCTCTCGGAATGATGAGACCACTGAACTTTGAGAAACTTGATGTTCTGACGTCGAGTGACACGCTCTGCTTGATCAAGAATGCGAACCGGGTACTCTCGGTATGTGAGGTTATCTTGGAGATCAAGCATTTCGTCGTCCACTCCGCGGATGGGATCCGAGAAGCAACGCCTGAGTTGAGACATGTGGAAGACATCATGAACTCGAGAAAGATGTGGGGGTAGTTCCAACTGGTAGGCAACCTCTCCTCGTTTAGCTAGAATACGAAAAGGACCAATGTAACGAGGAGCCAACTTGCCCTTGATACCGAAATGATGGGTACCCTTCAAAGGAGTAACCCGAAGGTAAGCTTGGTCGCCAATTTCATAAGTCATATCCTTATGATGACGATCGTACTGGCTCTTCTGACGAGACTGGGCTGTTTTCAAATTCTCACGAATGATGCGAACTTGCTCTTCTGCCTCCTGGATCATATCCGGTCCAAAGAATTGTCTTTCACCGGTTTCTGACCAGTTCAAAGGTGTTCGACATCTTCGTCCATAGAGAACCTCAAAAGGAGCTTTCTTGAGGCTGGATTGATAGCTATTGTTATAAGCAAACTCGGCAAAAGGAAGACATTTCTCCCAATCCATACAGAATGAGATAACGCAAGCTCTGAGCATGTCTTCGAGAATTTGATTGACCCGTTCCACCTGACCACTCGACTGAGGGTGGAAAGCGGTACTTAAGGAAAGATGGGTTCCCATGGCAGTTTGGAAACTCTCCCAGAAATGAGAAGTGAAAAGACTGCCACGGTCCGAATTGATCTCTAGTGGAACACCATGAAGTGACACTATTCGAGAAATATATAAGTCCGCAAGCTGACTAGCAGTGATATTTTCTCGAATAGGAAGGAAGTGAGCCACTTTGGAAAGACGATCAACGACTACGAAGATAGCGTTATTCCCTCTCTTGGTCCTGGGAAATCCGGTGATGAAGTCCATACCAACTTTATCCCATTTCCATTCAGGAATAGCTAAAGGCTGAAGGGTGCCAGCAGGCCTTTGATGCTCTGCCTTAACGCGATGACAAACGTCACAGTTAGCAATAAACTGAGCGATTTCTCTCTTCATCCTAGTCCACCAGAACCTCTGGCGTAGGTCCTGATACATCTTAGTACTACCGGGATGAATCATGAGAGGAGATTCATGCGCCTCCTTAAGAATCAATTGTCGCAGATGTTGATTCTTGGGAACCACCAAGCGATTCTCAAAGAAAACAACACCACGATCATCCATAGAGAAACACCCACCAATTCCATTCTTAATGTTTCTCTTAATGCGGATAACCCCCCTATCAAACTTCTGGTCAGAGATGATCTGATCCTCAAGGGTAGGTTTCGCCACCAAGGTAGAAAGAAATCCGCGAGGAGCTATGTGAAGATTAAGCTTATAGAATTCCTCATGGAGAAGTGGTTGGCCTTGCTGCAACATGAGATTGTTGCAATAGGATTTACGGCTTAGCGCATCAGCCATGACATTGGCTTTGCCTGGGGTGTAGGTAATCCCTAGATCATAATCTGTAATCAACTCCAACCAACGTCTTTGCCTAAGGTTTAGGTCTGGTTGGGTGAAGATATACTTGAGACTCTGGTGATCGGTGTAGATCTCGCAACGTTTACCAAGAAGGTAATGTCGCCAGGTCTTGAGTGCATAGACTACGGCTGCAAGCTCTAGATCATGTGTAGGATAATTCTCCTCATGTGGATGCAACTGTCGGGATGCATAGGCAATCACATGACGATCCTGCATAAGAATGCAACCTAGTCCCTGTCGTGAGGCGTCGCAGTAGATAATAAAGTCTTTAGTGAAATCCGGTGGCACAAGTATGGGAGCAGAAGTCAGGCGCCTTTTCAGTTCCTGAAAACTGTACTCACACTGTGGGGACCACTCGAACTTTTTATCTTTCTTGAGAAGTTCCGTGAGGGGTTTGGCTACTTTGGAGAAGTTTTCAACAAAGCGGCGACAATAGCTGGCTAGACCAAGGAAACTCCTAACTTGTTTGACTGTTTCAGGTGGAGTCCAATCGAGAACGGCCTTGACTCTCTCGGGATTGACAGCAATGCCCTTACCAGAGATTACGTGGCCTAGGTAGGTCACTTCTGGCAACCAAAATTCACACTTGGAGAACTTGGCATAAAGGCGGTGCTCTCTGAGTTTTTCTAACACAAGTCTAAGATGTTCGGCATGCTCTTCCTCGTTCTTCGAGTAAATAAGAATGTCATCGAGGTAAACCACGACGAACTTATCTAAGTACTCCATGAAGATCGAGTTCATCAGGCGGGAGAATGTAGCTGGAGCGTTAGTTAGACCAAAGGACATGACGGTGTACTCGTACTGGCCATAACGAGTGACAAAAGCTGTCTTGGGAATGTCCCCGTTTCTGATCTTGAGTTGATGGTAGCCTAACCTTAGATCCATCTTGGAAAAGACTGAGGATCCAGCGAGCTGATCATACAGGTCGTTGATCCTGGGGAGCGGATACTTGTTCTTTATCGTGACCAAATTAACGGGATGATAATCAACAACCATCCGGTCCGTACCGTCTTTCTTCTTGACAAAGAGGACGGGGCAAGCCCAAGGAGAAGAACTAGGACGGATGAAACCCTTTTGCAAGGACTCATCGAGTTGTTTCTTAAGCTCGGCTAGTTCTAGGGGTGCCATCTTGTAAGGTCTCCGGGAGATTGGAGCTGTTCCTGGGATAAGATCTATGACGAACTCTACATCTCTGTCAGGTGGAACACCTGGCAGTTCCTCTGGAAAGACATCCGGAAAGTCACGGACTACCGGGATATCTTCAAGGTCTGGAAGGGGGCTGGCATTAAGAGAATAGAGCTGACGCTTTGCAACTCTAGTGGAGACGGTGACTATCTTGCCAGATGGGTGTGTAAGCAGAACTTGTGTAACAATCAATCTTGGCATGATGAGCTGTCATCCAGTCCATACCCAAGATGATGTTAATATCTGAGGACTTGAGGGCTACAAGTGATGCTAGGAATACAAGTCTATCAACAAGGATTTCGTTACCATGGCTGATTCTGGTGGTCTGCCATCTAGACCCTGGGGTTTGGATTTCAAGCGGAGTTGGCATATCACAAAATGACACGTCATGCAAACGAGCATAGCCTTCAGAAATGAAGGAGTGAGATGCCCAGTATCGAATAGAACTGATGCTGGGTGACAATTGACAAGGAGTGTACCAAGAACGACATCTGGATCATCATGAGCGTCTTTAGCTGAGACGTGATGCACACGTCCACGTTCAGTGGGGACTGACTTGACACTGATCATCTTGCGTGATGGCTTAATACAGCCAACAGTCTTCTCGGGCTGGGGTGGAGCATAACTAGTCTGAGAGCAATCACGTGCATAGTGTCCTGGCTTCCCGCATGTGAAGCAAGTTCCCGAGGTTAAACGTGGACCCGCACTGACAAACGGTCTACCAGTAGGCCTGGGTGGAACATACGACTGAGCTGGGGGAGGCACCACATGAGATGACCTCGGTGTATAACCGGAAGGAAGAGCGGAGTTTGGAACCCAAATCCGGTGCTTCTGGGAACTAGAGCTAGAGGAGGATCCCAAATCACGAGTGTGCTTATGAGACTCCTCGTAAGTGAGCTGAGCTGTCTCTGCATTAATGGCTTTGTTCACAAGAGCTTGGAATGTATCACAATGATGCAGGTGGAGATCACGATGCAACTTGGGGTTGAGATCCTTTCGGAACCTAGCCTGCTTCTTGGCGTCCGTGGACACTTCTTCTGTGGCATAACGGGCAAGGTTCTCGAACTCTCTGCTATAAGCATCAACAGCCATCTTATTCTGGGTGAGACTACAGAACTCTTCTCTCTTGCGATCAAGGAGGGCCTGGGGAATGTGATGCTCGCGAAAAGCCTCAATGAAATCCTTCCAAGTAGGAATCTGGCCAGTTGGAAACAAAGTCTCATAGTTCTGCCACCAAAGACTAGCAGGACCTTCCAGGTGGTATGTGGCATAGGTGACCTTGTCATCTTCAGCTACGCTCGCGGAAAGCAGCTTATGAGTGATGCTACGGAGCCAATCATCTGCATCGAGTGGCTCGATGGAATGATGAAAGGTGGGTGACTGCAAGCGGATGAAATCATGAATGGTAGCAGACCCTTTGAACTGATGTGCAGTGTTCTCCTCGATACGTGCCAACAAACGGTTAGACTCACGCTTGTTCCTCTCCATCTCTAGCATGAACTCTGTTAACGAAGGCGGGTCGGGAGGATCCTCATCCCTACCATATCCATGGTTCTGGCTACGAACAATAGAACTAGATGACATCCTGGGAAACGAAACCAAGGACGGAATCAGCATCAACTATCGACTGTAGAATGTAGGACAAGGAATTAGTATCTCTCGAACTCCTAGGAAAATTCCGGCAGCATAACGGCAGTAAAAGGCTCAGAATGAGACATCCTACTAAAAATGGGGTAGTACAACAACTCAACATCACCACTCAAGGTTCTGGGATAGTACTAAACAGACTACACCGGAAGTACTCGAAACTGGGTATGACTCTGATCAACCAATCCTATGGGACTACGGAGTAGTAACACGTGATCCTGATAGACGGAAGAGAAAGCCTAGTTCCTTAACCCCGTCGGAAATATAGGACGACTCAGATCAGAAGGTCATGAGGTATAAGGAGTAAAAAGAGCCTTACGTTCCTTCCCACAATCAATTCCCTTACATAACTAAAGATTTTCTAGACTCAACTTCGACCAGTTTGGCTTGGTAATCCTACAGGCAGTCAGGCTCTGATACCAAAAGCTGTCAGGACCCCGACTCAATGCCACATCGATCTAGCATGTAACACCTCATATCACTTTGCGGCCTCACGCACGGTATTCCCACGGTGTCGCCTTACCTTTACCCGGGACCGTTTGCGCCTTTTGGCACACGTATATGATGGTGTCGCTAGCATCCATATGATAAAGAGCCCGGGCTGACATGGCTAGTCGTAAACCCAAAGTGGCACTAACTTACAGGGACAGGCATCCATGACCCAGCATCGAACGTGTCGGTCATCAGCGAGTGAATCCAGGCTGTAGCACTGGGCTAACAGGACTCCGGTGAACCGGGCTGTAGCGGGCTAGCAGGACTCCGGTATTCATCGCGTGACATTTCCCCGAAGGGACAGACACAGGATCGAAGAAGGACACATGCCGGCCAACCTAAGTGTTCCGGAGCAGTAGCAAGCTACCAGGGCTCAGTGGAAGCACTAGGAGACATTTCCCGGTAAGAGAGTCTACTAAGGATAAACAACTAGATAGTCAGATCCCACACATAGCAATACACATTACACGTACGCATAACATGCAAGTATGTGCTGTACAACATGGCATCACAGCATAACTCAACAACTCAAATAGATAAAGGCTCAGAAGAGCCATCATAGCATTATTACAAACAGGGGTCACATGACCCAACAGTCAGAGCAATCAAGCAACAAGCGGAAGCATTACATGTCTGGGTACAGACATCTACAAATGAAAAAGGCTGAAAGCCTGACTATCTACAACGTCCGCTCAAGATCGTAGCTGAGGTACTAGCTACTAATCGAAGTCCACGAGAACACTAGTAAGACCGAAGTCTCCGCTGCAAAAACATAAATAAAGCAACATGAGTACAAAGGTACTCAGCAAGACTTACATCAGATCCTATCATACATGCATTTGTATCAAGAGGGTAATGTGGGGTTTAGTTGCAGCGAGCCAGCTTTGACTCTGTGGCTATCCTGTTCTACGACTACCAGAAACTCTTGAGGTGAGACAACGTACACGAGTCCACTAATCACCATTCAATACACTACTATGGATTCATCCCCGTCTCCCTACGAGAAGGCCATCCATAGCACTCACACTTGTCTTGAGCATTTTAGAGTATCCACTTCAAGTTGTCTATGTACCATGTAAGCATCCAAGAAGTCCATAACCGCGGACCCGGCTATTCGAATAGATCATGTTAACCCTGCAGGGGTGTACTTCTTCACACACGCTCTCGCCACTTACCGCCATGTACACGTCATGTATCTCGGAAACCATCAAGCGGAAGCCTGGCGAGGGTGTCGGCCACGACCTGACTAACCACACAAGACTCTAGTCCAGGTTTATCGCCTATTCAGGTTCCATCCGCAAGGAGATCCGGCCGGGGTGTCGCTCACGGCCTCAAACGATGTGAGCAGGGTTCCCGAGACCACCAACCGGGTGCCACTCGGTACACCGGGCCACGTGTGCCTAGTCTGTCCCAAGCCCACCCTGCCGGGTGCCACTTGGTAGAAAAATAGCACTACCTACAAACACCAGAAACTAGTTGCGACTCCTGGACAGAGATCAAGTTGGCTAATAAGTTGAGAGGGGCACTTAAGCATTCCAATGTGTGGTAGTATCGAGTCATTGGACAACATACATAGAACTCAGTGCTTAAGGACGGTTCCAGTGAGACAACCCACCATGTACTCCTACATGGCCTCTCACCGCTACCTTTACCAAATCGTGTTCACACACTTCACTCTCAGCATCAGAACATATCGTGACACTCCAATTCATTCCCAATGAACCAGACCTGACACAACTCTAAGCAATAGCAGGCATAGCATGGTAGGAACACAACAATGGCTTCAATCAACTCCTACACATGCTAGTGGGTTTCAACTATTTACTGTGGCAATGACAGGTCATGCAGAGGAATGGGTTCAACTACCGCAGCACAAAGTAGCAGATGAATCATTGTTGTCCTAATGCAATAACTGAGAGCAGGAGCGAGAGAGTAGGGTTTTATCGAAATGAACAAGGGGGTTTGCTTGCCTGGTAAATCAACAAGGGAGGCACTGCTTCACAGACAGGTACTCTGGAACGTCTCCGGAGCAGGACCAGACTAGGGATGTGACAATTGGGTTGTTTACATTGGGTCCAATTGCGAGTGGGAACTTGTGAATGTGTACACTCGTGACCGGGTTCCACTTCCAAGAATCTGAGCAGACTGCCCAGAGGTTGAGCACACCGGTATTGTACGCACATTCAAATATGATCATGGTGACTGTCTTCTATGGAAGATAACAATTTGTCGAGTTCCCAACCGCTCTTGGAATTACAAGAACTATGAAGTTGTTGCTATCTTCGACAAGCTTGTTGTCGTCCTTTGTGGTTCGACTGGATGGATATTGTTCGAAAATCAGCTTCTATACACAGATGAGTACTGTGATGCAATTCAATACGAGGGCCTTGTGTTTGCTTCCACCACTCGTGCCACTGTTTATTCATGGAATCCTTATGCTTTCGGTACGTTTGTCTTCGACCGTTATTATAATTGTTTCATCCACATGCATGCGGGTTATCAAGTTTGCCTTTACTAATTAACCTTCTTCTTGTGTTTCCAAGGTCCTATGAACATTCCACCACCTATACTTGAAAAATTTTATAACCAAGGGGGAGCTGGCGATGGTGATTATCACGAGCATGAGGACGAGCAGCGCCCATATACCCTGTGGCGCCTGGCAACTAATTCCGATGGATCACCTCTTCTTGTGTGTATACAGCCCACTAACGATGTTACTACTAAGGAAGCAGGTGTAGTCTCCCATGGTCGCACTCTCCGGACCTATTCCAACACCCGTTGCATGGTATTCGGGATGGATACTAGTGTGCTAGAGCCAACACCTTCTCCCTGGTACAGAATTGATAGTCTTGGAGAAAACTCGCTCTTCCTTGGACAAAACAATCCAATGATGGTGAAAGACGATCCAACTGCTGTTGACACAATGTTACTACCATTTATGAGAAGCAACTGTGTCTATACCTCGGACATTTGGATGGTTCCCTACCCTGGTACTTATATAGTAGGCCGCTTCAGCCTGGATGATCAGTCATGCGTTGGTCTCAAGATCGACAATGGATGGCCCGTCCCAGAGAATCACTTGTGGTTCAAAGCAAGTGTTTCCAACGCCGATGAATGGTTGAGTTGAAGTTCATTTCATTGCTTGTTATTGGTTGTGTGATGAAAACTTTAGTATTTATAATGTATCCCCGTTGTCGATGTGGGTTGATGACCTATTGTATGTAATAAAATGATATGCCTGTGATAAACTTACTAAATTTATGAATGGCTTTCGAGTCGCTTCTCTGAGTCAGTGGTGCGACGAGGCAAAAAAATATTTTCCGAATACATAATTGTACGTGCATTGCAATAGGTTATCAGATGAGGCCAATCAACAATAGTAGTACACTATTTGTACTAGCTTCACATGCTTCGCGCGTCGGGCGGGTGTTTTACTATAGCCATATGTTAATGTGTTCGTTGTACCTGTATGTAACCAGCACATCGAATCCTCAATACTAGTACTATATAAGTAGTAGGAGTAGTAGGGTGGCATGGGACAGAACAAGCATTCACGTCCAGGAGTACGGCTCACGCCACCACCACGACATCCATCTGACAGCATATTATTTCTTGGAGTCCGTGCTAGAGCAATCTCTTGAACCTCGGTTTCTCTAACTTCAGCCATCGCACGGCGGGCGAGGTGGGGGTTTGCCGATAGTCGGTTTCCTCAACTGCGGTCCGACTTGTAAGGCCAACTCCAACGCACGACCCCAAACGAACCTCCGTTTTGCAGAAACTCCAACGATAATTTTGACTACAAAAGCAAGACCAAAGAAAACAACTAGAAAAGCAATACTTGTCATTGAAATGGATGTATCTAGATGTAGTTTAGTTCTAGACACATCCATTTTGATGACAAGTAATTCCGGACGGAGGGAGTACATTTTACTAGAAGATATCCAACTTCCATAACTGCTCCTCTAAGTTGGATTAGTGCCTTCTCGATGCATTCAGTGTTGATCTGCGGAGGCTCGATCTTGCATGCTTCTTTCTTCTTTGAGTGTAAAGAATTAGACGTTGCTTCCTCACATCTAGTCTCATGTCTAGCCTCTATTCTAGTAGGAGTATCAACAAGTGCACTAGTCTCATCTCTAGCCTCTATGCTAGCTAAAAGTGCTAGAACATCTACTAAATTGCGCTCTATCAATATATCGGTGTACTCTTCTTTCCAATACCAAAACTTGCATCCATTCTACCCCATCTGTTCCAAAATACATGCCTTCTATTTTTCAAAATATAGATGTATCTAGACATGTTTTAGTATATAGGTAGATCCATTTTTGGACAAATGGAAGTCAAGTATTTTGGAACGGAGGGAGTACCCAATAATTTTTTAAGTTAGCACAACTAGTCTAATCCGAGAGCACAACCGAAGATTTGGTCGGGTTCTTCCTCCTTTTACCGACACATGGGACATCCAGCATCCAGGTTGTGTCATGCAAGAAAATAGAGTGGTAGTTGAAGCCACGTGATGTGCATTTTGGGTTAAACTGTAAATAGAATACTACTCTTGAGTAACTCCAAAAGTGGCCACGGAAGATCTTTATTGGATTTGTTTTTCATCACCAGCACATCGAGGTGAAAGATGTGCAGGTTTAGTGGGTCCTCTTGCGTTTTCACTGACATGTGGGACCGCATGTGAGCAAACAGACGATGGGCTATGCGCGTCCGCGGGCTGGCTGAGAAGAGAGATAGAGGAGGGCTGAGCAGGGACTCCAGGAAATTTGTTCTACGTACCTCGATATAGGCTCGATATAGTGGGGTGGCATGGTCCATAACTAGCATTCACGTCTAGCAGTACGGCACACATCACCCAGACGAGTCCCATCCGACACCAATTTTCTTGGAGTCCATGCTACAGCCATCTCTTCTCCCTCCTGTTTTCTCAGCCATCGCGCGGTGGGCGGGGTGGGGGTTTGCCGATAGTCGGTTTGCTCAACTGCGGTCCCACTTGTAAGTGAAAATGCAACACCGCACACATTCCCCCTTGAGCGGCATGCCGGACCAACTATGTGGGGGTGCGACGCGAACACAACAGGCTTTTCCTTTTGAACTCGTAACTGGTAAAATTTGGTTCTGCTCCATGGCGCGACCAATTGATAGAAAATAACGATTTTGCCTAGAGTAATGAGAAGTTTGGTTATGGCCCGTTCATGCATGGAGTACGTACGAAAATTATGAAGTTGATGCGAAAGGTAAGATAATTACTAGTTGTACCATATACTACTACATGGATTTGATGGAAAGATAAAAATACATAGGGATCCATCAACGACATCCTCACGCCCTAGTGCGCTGGGTCACCAACCAACATGTGAGGAGCAGCGGCGTTGGCGGCGATCTCAACGTGCTTCTGAACAATGCTGTCCAAGGTTGCCCTGTGGTCCAAGAAGGCTAGCGTCCTATCGCCCTCCTCTTGCATGAGTAGTCCTTGTGGACGATTTGCGCGTAGACGTGGGTCATTATGTCGATGGTGTCTTGCAGCGCTAGGCGCTGCGTGGCAAGCACGACCTCGAGGTGGACATTCTCCGGCGCGATGGCCGGAACTCGCAGGGCCACCAGTGCGTCGAAGAGGTTGTCACCATAGTGGCCGTTGAGGGTGGCGGGCATCGCAGAGCCTGGGCGCGTCGGCTGGATGCGTACGCGAAAGTCGTCCATGAGCTTCTTGACGATGGTAAACTTGTCGAGGAAACACACGACGACCTCGTCGAACAAGGAGACGAAGGTGTCGTCCGAGTGGCCCCTCGCCCTGGCTGCCTCAAGTAATACCTAGAGACATTCCTTGGTGCCGGGCCGCAGGCCGGCATCATGGACCATCTGGCACTGTCAGATTTCGGGTTCCGGCAGACCCTTGAGGTTCGAACTCTGGGGTGCACACGAAGATCTTTCCCCTACCAACTCACGTCTCGAAGCCTCGCAAGGAATCTAAGCTAGAAGGAAGAACACACAAGGGACACGAGGTTTATACCGGTTCAGGCCACCATTGTGGTGTAATACCCTACTCTAGTGTGTGGTGTGGTGGATTGCCTCACGGGCTGATGATGAACAATACAGGGGAAGAACAGCCTTGCGAGGGGCTGTTCTTGAGCTAGTGCGGTGAAATGCTTGGTGAGTTCAGTCGCCTCTCTCTCTCTAGTCTACCCGAAATCTAGATCTCCTTCCACTCTGTTATGGCTAGCTCTATTTATAGAGGGAGGCCCTGGGCCTCTTCCCAAAATAATGAGCGGGAAGGGCGCCAACGATTGGCCATTTTGAAGGGGAACACCTAGTACACTTATCCTGACTAAAGTTGGTCTACGGCTGCCAAAGGCTCTGATGGTGACGCCGTCCTGGGCTCCACGATGACCCCCATTCTGCTGTTCTGCTGGTCTTGGTCTTGTTGCACCAAAACGGTAACCTTTGCCTGATGCCTTGGCCTGTGCTTGCCCCCTTTGCACCGAAGGGGAAAAAAGGACACTGCGCAGGCCGGCGCCCGCCTGGCCTCGATCGTCATGGCTTGCGTCACGGGCACCTCGCGAGGTACCCTGCCTTGATCTCTCCGCCTCCTCGCGAGCCCCCTGATGAGGCTGCTTACTGAGGAAGCTTCTATCGTCCGCCCCGTGAGGCTTGGCCCCTTGCTAGGGTCTTGAGCTTGAGCTGATGAAGCTGGGCTGTACTGGGCCCCCACTTGAGCCACGCCGCAGGCCTCAGGCAGGCAAGTCTGGGGATCCCCGTTCCCAGAACGCCGATAGTAGCCCTCGGGCCCAAGGCGCGCCCGTACTTGGCTTAGCAGAGAAGCGAATGGGCAAGTGCGAAGCGCCGCGGGCCCCAATAGCCTGCGGCCTTGGGCGCCGCGTGGTGGTTGATTGGACGTGGGCGTCTCTGCTTCCCATGATGCCTCATTACACGCCCGGCTAGGCGGACCCGTGGTTGCACACAGCCATTCCCCTTTTGCTATCCCTGCGCTTCCTGCCCTTCCTTCTTCCTCGAGCTCCAACCTCCGCCTCCAATCCAACTCGAATTCTCCCCCCTTCCCATTGCCATGGCGCCAACAAAGAAGGAAAGCGGGAAGAAGCCCGCGCCTTCCTCCCACTCGCCTCCGGCGGCGGCCCCCACCATCGATTGGTCTATCATACTCAACCCCCGAGGCCTTGGGCAAGGCCCGTTCTGCTCTTGCCACCATCTTCAACGACTGCGGCAGGACCAAGGTCTGGCCTGCATCCCATGCCTCCTTTGATAGGGTCGTCATAGAAGTCCGGTTCTTCGCCGATGCTGTGTTGGCGGGTCTGGTTCCCCCCTTTTCCGCTTTCTTCAATGCGGTGCTCTCCCATTATCAGATCCACATGATGCACCTCGGGCCTGAGTCCATTACGCTCCTGGCTGTCTTTGCTTTTGTTTGCGAGGCAATGGTGGGCATTCCTCCTTCCGTTGCCTTGCTGCGCCACTTCTTCTCTTTGCGCCTGAGTGACCCCACTCAATGCTCGGGGTGTGTGAGCTTCCTCGCCGTGCCAGAGACGGCTGCTTTGGGGATCAATTTCGGCCTTCCTCCCCCTGAGGCCAGGTTCAGAGAGCGGTGGCTATACATGGATGTCGGGTTCCTAGCCCCCTGCTCTCGCACCCGACCTCGGCCGCTGTTCCCAACTCAGGCTCGGATCATGAGACGCTCACAAGCCCCCGGCTCGCCTTTGTCTTGCGCCGCTTCCAGAGTTTGAGGGTGCTCGACGTGAGGGTGCCCAAGGTGGTGAAGGTGTTGCTCCAATGTCGCATTGCTCCTCTCGAGCGCCACACCCATCGGATGTGGGACTTTGCGGGGCACAGAGACCACATGCGGTTCCAGGAGAAGGATCTAGCACCTGAAGTGCTGAAGACGGTGCTTAGGGTCCTGACTGGCGAGCCTTCCCCAGGTAGCCTTTGACACGATGCTGCCCTCTTGTATGTTTGCTCGAGCAGGGCCGATTTTGTGAGGCAGATGCCCAGCTTTGACAAGTGGGGGCTGCGTCAGGTTGGCCTCACGGGACCCCGCGAGAACCCAGTTGTTGTGGTTGCCTTTCTGGTCGCCCACGGTAGCCCTGCCTCAGGTAATGGAGCGGGGAGCCGAGAATCGCCGGGAGCTGAGGGGGCCGATGTCGAGATGTGGACGCTGTGTGGTGCCCCGAAGGCGGCATCTCTGGAAGCCCGTCCTGGAGCAATGGCAGGCGTGGAGTTGCAGCCTACGGCTCCTGAGGCCGGCGCTCCCGAGGCCCCGGCCGTCCCTCGTGAGGCGGCGCCCCGCGGCGTCTCCCGGGTCGGTTCCCTCGGCGCTGATCACCTTGACGCATCCTCCATGCCAGAGGCCGACCCATGCGCCGAGCGCTTAGGTCGGTTCCGCATAGACTTCGAGGCCCTCCGCAAGAGGAAGGAGGTCTTGGGCGGCGACGATCGCCCTTCCCGCCTGTTGAAGCGTAGGAAGTACTTTGCCATGGACGAGTAAGTCCTCTTCTCTCTCTGATCCCTTACCTCACTGTTCTTGCAGCTGATCGCGGCCTTTCAGGGCCCTTCCTGCCGAATTCGCGAAGACGGCCAAGGAGTCATCCCCTCAAGCTTTGTCTTCCTCGCTGACCCTGGGCACGCCGAGCTCGAGCAGCGCTCCCGCCGCTGGGCTAGTCAGAGAAGTGGTCCATCCCGCTGGGCACCTCGAGCTTGTGCGCCTGCTGTCCTCCCTTCACAAGCTCTCCTGGGGCATAGCTAGTGTGCCCCATGCTCCTTCCCTGTTCATGAATGGTGATTGGCTGAAGTCGGTCTTGAGATCCTCTTCTGGGGATGGACCGGCGCCAGGCCGGATTCCTGGCGAGGTCCGTCCGGCGATTGCTGGGGCACCAGCCCCCACCCCCGCGCCGGGAGGGGGCATGCCGCCCTGAGGCCCTCCACACATGCCAGTGGCAGAGGGTGACGTGGAATACGTGCTTAGACACGCTCGGGAGCGTCGCGCCCTTCGTCAAGAGTTCCTCCAGGGGGTTGCGGATGCGGTGAGCTGGATCGGGGCAGAGCTTGCTGGCGAGGATGCGTGCCTTGAAGCCGAAGGCCTGCGCCTCATTGAGGAGAGGCGCAAGCTGAACGTAGCTGTTGCCCTTGCGCATCACCAGTGTGACGTTGACAACGCGAAGGCTAAAGCATCGCTGGTGGCCTCGCGAGAGGCCTGCTCCCAAGCCGTCGAGGAGGCCCAGGAAGCAGACCGACGGCGCAAGGATGCGGAGGAGCGCGTGTGGGAGCACCAAGCCTGGAGCAACTCTCTGGAGCGGCAAGTGGAGCTGCGCCAGGCGGCCCTTGTGTCGCTGAAGGGGGCTTCCGTCGACCAGGCGGAGCTCCTGAAGCGCGAGGAGGCGCTGATGCTAGAGGCCGCCGAGCGCAACCTTGACCTCGAGCGGTTAGAGACGAGGGAACGCCTGGTGACTCAGGCAGAGGATGACGTCGCCGCGCGGGAAGCCCGAGTCCAAGAAGAGGTCGACCGTCATGTGGCGGAACCTCGCTCAGATCTTGAGTGCGAATACGAAGTGAGGTTCGAGTTGATCAGGGCCGAAGCTGAGGGTAGGACCGCGGCCCTCAGGGCAAAACTGGATGAAGTGACGCGGGGTGCGGACTCCTCCGTAGCCGCCCTTGGCACAGCATAGGTGGAGCTGGCCTCCTCCCTCGCTGAGCTGCTTCTTCTCCAACAGAGGGTTGACGGCGCCGAGGCCGTCGCACGGCAGAATGAGGACGAGATCCGTCAGCGGTAGGTTCTGGAGCATGAGCATGCCCCCATGCTCCGAACGCTCAGGGAAAGGGCTAACACGTCATTGGGCAACATCTGCAAGGCTGCTGCCAAGGAGCCACATGCGACCAACTACACCGGCAACCTCCAGTTCTTCACTGACGTGGTGACGCATCTGGAGAACTGCTCTGAGAGGTCTCGTTGGCTTGTAGAGGAGAGGAGCCGAGCCTTGCTTGGGTGTGCCTTCTCCCGTGTCTTCAGCTATCTACAAGACAGGGATCCCCACTTCGATTTCGACGCTGCCATCGCATCGGTGCCCGTAGCCATTCGGGGCGACTTGGCGCAATGGGTGGAAGACAACGTGGACGCCCTCGTCAGGGCCTTCGCATCTGATGACGATGGCGTGATCGTGGTCGCTGATGAAGGTGGCGTTGTGGACGAGCCTGGCATGGACGGAGGTGGTGGCGGTGGCAGTGATGATGTTAGTGACGCCAGCGACGCCTCCGGAGGCGCCCCGGAAGACGTGGTGAGTGATATATCCAACTGATCGCATGTTGCCGCTGTTTACCCTGCATGAAGAAGGTTCGGGCTCGGCCCTAAAGATTGTAAGAGCATTTTGGGAGGGGGAGCCCCTCATGTAAAGGTTTGCGGTCGATATCCTTGTAAGCATAACGCCGCGTGTGAGCTTATGCCGGGCTACTGGCCCGGTGTTGGGTCAGCTGACTGGTTTACCTTTTGACCCCGACGAGTCCAAAGCGGGCCTGTGGGAGCCGCAACGCCTCAAGTGTCTTCTGGGTGAACCCGTTGATCCTGCGGTGAGAACCTCCGGAGAGGATGAGGCGATAGCGGTCCAGATTGTAGTTGTGCTTGGCCCGGCCCGGCTCGCGAGGGGCTCACGAGGGGAGGCAGCTGACTCTAGCTCTGGACGCAAAGCCGAAACCAGAACATGAGAGATTGCTCGAATGAGACTAAACACCCCTTGCCAAAACACACCCAATTCTTAAGCTCAAATCCAGCTTAAATTCGAACCGAAGAACCTTGACAACAGAAGAAAAGGCAAAAGGCAAAAAGCCGCGTCCGACACCTAGTCTAGTCTTTGATGTCTTCTCACCAGCGCGGAGCTAAGTGCTGCCACCGAGCATGGGCGGGAGCCCCCGAGGCCCGAGGGCGGCTCTCCGGAGAATCTGGGGCATGTACAGCCCCACTCATTATTACGTGAGAGTGTCACGGGTGGCGAGCTTCACAGGAACTGGGCCTTCTTCACATGTACTAGCCTTGCTTCATATCGCTAGACAAGGGCCCCGCCTTGCGCCACACTCTACCGCCATTGACGGCGACCAGAGACCAAGGACGACGCCTATGGGGTGGAGCAGTCTCCAGCGGTTCCCCCGACGACCACGGGTCCTGTGCCGGGGGCAGGCCCTGAGGCACCACCCCGGCAGAGGGCCTACCTCCTGAGAACACCTTGCTCCGAGCGCCGCGGGGGCGAACCCGGGTCTCGGCCCCTCTCCTGCAGCCCCCTGTGCCCTCCTCCTGAGGGGTAGGGGGCTGCAGCATTGGGCAGCCATCTGCTGCAGCGACCTGTACCTCCTGTGACCCATGGTTAGCATAAGCTTGCTCCTGAGGAATTAGCGGTACCCGATAGTTGCTGCCACCAGCGCGGTTGTCGAGGCTCTCTTGGGCTTCCTGAAAGAGCTCAGCTTCTGGCGCCTCCTCGCCCCAGCCTGGCCCGAGGAACGAGCCATGGTCCTCTTCCAGTGGGCACTCTTGATCCACCATGTGGGGCACATAAGCTTCTGGGGCCACCGCCCCGTGGGTTTTGCCGTAGTGCTCCATACGCCACGCAGTCCGGCCTGGAGTGCTGTCTTGGGGGGTGGTGGCGTGGTGGCCCACCGAGGCCGAAGGTCGCAGTGTGGACTCCCTCACCGGCCGGAGATGGGGCCGGCGCGACTTGTCGCCCGGTGCTGCCAGCCGGGTTGGCGCTGAGTAGGCCCTGGAGTCCGCTCGGAGTTGCGTGGGCGCGTATGGGGCCGCCAGATGGCCCGCCCTGGATCTGGGGCGGCAGCTGGACGCAGAAAGGAGGTGCTCCCGAGGCGGCAGCGTCCCGGAGCTCGGCCACTCGCTCTAACAACATGTCGTGGCCGCCCTCCAGTAGCCAGCACCTTAGCAGCTCTCGGGCCACCGTGAGCGCGGCCCTTGAGTTCGCCTACTCCCGTCGGGTGTGCAGTGATGTGGCCGCGGTGTGGCTTGAGGCTCTTGCTGCTGACCGCACCGGCCGCGGTGTGAGGGCAGGCGGTGTTTGGCCGCTCGCCCGCGCCCAGCTGCGCCCTATGAAGCGTAGGCTACCTGAGGCGTAAGGTTGAGGTCGCGCTGGGCCGACGGCACGGCGCGGGCGGACCACGCCGCCCGGCGGTCGGCGTTGGCAGTCGGGTCGCTTGACATCAGAATGGCGAGGCGACGGAACGCGAGGCGGCGGAAGAAGGATTCCGGCGCACCCCTACCTGGCGTACCAAATGTCGGATTTCGGGTTCCAGCAGACCCTTGAGGTTCGAACTCTGGGGTGTGCACAAAGATCTTTCCCCTACCAACTCAAGTCTCGAAGCCTCGCAAGGAATCTAAGCTAGAAGGAAGAACACACAAGGGACACGAGGTTTATACTAGTTCAGGCCACCATTGTGGTGTAATACCCTACTCTAGTGTGTGGTGTGGTGGATTCCCTTAGGGGCTGATGATGAACAATACAGGGGAAGAACAGCCTCGCGAGGGGCTGTTCTTGAGCTAGTGCGGTGAACTGCTTGGTGAGTTCAGTGGCCTCTCTCTCTCTAGTCTACCCAAAATCTGGATCTCCTTCCACTTTGTGGTGGCTAGCTCTATTTATAGAGGGAGGCCCTGGGCCTCTTCCCAAATAAAGAGCGGGAAGGGCGCCAACAATTGGCCATTTTGAAGGGGAACATCTAGTACACTTATCCTGACTAAAGTTGGTCTACGGCTGCCAAAGGCTCTGATGGTGACGCCGTCCTGGGCTCCACGATGACCTCCATCCTGCCGTTCTGCTGGTCTTGGTCTTATTGCACCAAAACGGTAACCTTTGGCTGATGCCTTGGCATGTTCTTGCCGCCTTTGCACCGAAGGGGAAACAAGGACATTGCGCTGGCCGGCGCCCGCCTGGCGCCCGCCTGGCCTCGATGGTCATGGCTTGCGTCACGGGCACCTCGCGAGGTACCCTACCTTGATCTCTCCGCCTCCACGTGAGCCCGCCTGATGAGGCTGCTTCCTAAGGAAGCTTCTATCGTCCGCCCTGCGAGGCTTGGCCCCTCCCGAGGGTCTTGAGCTTGAGCTGATGAAGCTGGGCTGTACTGGGCCCGCACTTGAGCCACGCCGCAGGCCAAAGGCAGGCAAGTCTGGGGACCCCCGTTCCTAGAACGCCGACAGGCATAGCCGGCTGATGCTCACGCTCATCGCCTCCATGGGTCTAGCTTAGCTTCTAGTCAACTAATCTTGCAATTCGAGTGATCACTCTTGCCCTTGGTTAGTGTGCATAGGTGCGTAGGATTTCGTACTACTCCTCGGCCCTCTACTGCACCTGCCTTTGGTTGTATGATAGGTGGGCCAGCCACCCCTTGGGCCCATGTGTCATTCGCCCAAATGCACTTGTAGTAAGTCAATGAAGCTGCATGTAATCCTATTAGTTAGCAAAAATACATTAAGTTCTGTCGCCGATAGGAATAAAACAATACACCATGTATTTATTTACAGAGGGAGTAGTACACTTTTTGGGACATGCATTACTAGATATTGCTAGTCAAATACTAAAATCCAGATGGACGTGGTAGTACTCCTAAATTCAGACGGTGGTGCTACTAGTACTAGTAGTAGTACTACCAATGTAGTAGGAGTACTAGCATTGTACTACCCGTTCGTCAAATTATTACGTGCTGCTCCTCACAGTGAAGTGACAACACCCTGCGCCGAAGATGACACCTGAGTATAGGAGCCGTGTTCGGCATACCATAGTCAGCCTCACCGTCTGCATTCACTATCATCATGGCTGTAGAGCTAGCCTGCTTACAACTAGCCCTGTTCGACATAATTTCCCGTGCGTAGATGCCCGTGCATTACACGGAACACCAAGATTGGGGGTGGACGGCGCCGGCAGCGGCCATGGCGCCAGATTTTTCCACGGCCTTCTAGATGTGGTGGGGAGGAGATAAGGCTAATTGTGAGACACAAGGAGTTGTTTGTAAATAGGGAACAAGTGCGGGCATCTTTTTGCAAAAATGGAGAAGTTTGGTGTGTATGCGTCAGATCTAGATCCGATGGCTATTGGTGAAAGATGGGAGGCACAACATCATCACCAACTCAGGACCTGTTTGATTCGCAGGATTTTGAAAACGCAGGAATAGGACACGACAATATTACAAGTTTCAAATTAATATTATAAATGTTAGGAGTAAAGCTGCACCTACGAAGATGGAATTACTAGGAAGTTTATGTAAGAACTTTCGTTACTTTAGGTGGATGCAACATTATTGTACAAACTAAAATCCACCGCCCTGACAAGTCACTAATGGGCAAATAAGTTTTCGAGTCTCTGGTGTCAGGCCCAATATACGATACTATCGTAAAGAGACTCGAAGGTCCCACCAAGGATAGAACCGCATATTGATACGCTTTTGCAAGGTGGATATCATTACATCAACATTACATAATAGATGGGGATACATACAAAAGGCATACAATGCCACACGAATACAACATCATCTTACATAAGATCACCATCCGACTATGGATGAAACACAAACAGAAACTCAAACGACATCCACCCTGATAGCCCAGGCTGCCGACCTGGAACCTATCCCCTAATCGAAGAAGAAGCAGAAGAACTCCAAAACAAGCAACCATCGCTCTCGCGTCATGATCATCACATAACCTGTACCTGCAACTGTTGTTGTAGTAATCTGTGAGCCACGAGGACTCAGCAATCCCATTACCATGGGTATCAAGAGTAGCAAAGATTAATGGGGAAGGAAGGGGTAAAGTGGGGAAGTTATAGCGGCGACTAAGCATGATATGGTGGCTAACATACGCAAATAAGAGCGAGAAGAGAACAAACGGAACGGTCGTGAAGCTAGCAATGATCAAGAGGTGATCCTGAACTCCTACTTACGTCAAACATAACCCAAAATTGTGTTCACTTCCCGGACTCCGGTGAGAAGAGACCATCACGGCTACACACGCGGTTGATGCGTTTTAATTCGGATCTGGTGTCAAGTTATCTACAACCGGATATTAACAAATTCCCATCTGCCACATAACTGCGGGCACGGCTCCCGAAAGTTTATACCCTGCAGGGGTGTCCCAACTTAGCCCAGCACAAGCTCTCACGGTCAATGAAGGATATTCCTTCTCCCAGGAAGACCCGATCAGTCTCGGAATCCCGGTTTACAAGACATTTCAACAATGGTAAAACAAGACCAGCAAGACCGCCCGATGTGTCGACAATCCCGATAGGAGTCGCATGTATCTTGTTCTCAGGACACACCGGATAAGCTAAGCGTACAGGTACCGACGTAAACCAAGTTGCCAAGGGATGGTCCCGCACGGTGCTCTAGTTTGGACCAACACTTAGACAAGTATTGGCCCTGGGGGCTAAAATAAAGATGACCATCGGGTTAATTACTCCCAAGGGAAAGGTATAGGTGGTAGGCAAATGGTAAAACCAATTTTGGGCCTTGCTGGAGGAGTTTTATTCAAGGCGAACTGTCAACAGGGTCCCATAAATCACCCAACCGCGTTAGGGACGCAAAATCTGGGAACATAATACAGATATGACGGAAACTAGGGCAGCAAGAGTGGAACAAAACACCAGGCATAAGGCCGAGCCTTCCACCCTTTACCAAATATATAGATGCATTAATAATATAAGAGATATTGTGATTTCCCAACATAATCCTGTCCATCATGGAGCAATCTTCAACTTCACCTGCAACTAACAACTCTATAAGAGGGGCTGAGCAAAGCTGTAACTTAGCCAAGCAACGGTTTGCTAGGAAGGGTGAAAAAGGTTAGAGGCTGACATGGCAATTTGGGAGGCTTGAAGAGCAAATGATAGGAAGCGCAGCAAAGCGATAGAACGAAGCAACTAGCATAGCAATGATAGTGGTGAGATCCAAGGTGACGGTCACCTTGCCTGAAATCCCGCAAGGAAGAAGAACGAGTCCATGAAGAAGACGAATTGATGAAGCCAAACCAAGCATAGACGAACGAATCCTCACGATCGCAACAAAACAGGAATTATCGAGAAGAAGCACACAACATGGTAAACACCCCACACATAGACAAAGACATGATGCACAACCAAGCATGATGCATGACAAAGCTAGAGGAGGCTACTCATGGCAAGAGATGATGCATACAAGAACAACACATCAAAACAAGTTTAAATGAGTCCGGGAACAACATATAAAAATTCCGGTAAAACCTCATATGCAAATTTAGAAATTGGTCCAGAACTGAATAAACCTTATGTTCAAGTTGTTAAACAGCAAGTTAAGATGCACCAAGATGATCTAGACGAGATTCTAGTCAAGTTACATATAAAGTTCATTTAATTCGGAGCTACGGCCTAGAAGATATGAGCAAAACAAGTAAAACATGGCATTGATGCAAAATGCATCCCAACATCAATCAAACACCTCAAAACAAGGATGCAACATGATAATATGAAACTACATGCAAAATCAAGCAAGTTTCATATAGAGCACACTCAAAACGGAGCAACAGTTCAACACATACACATGAAACAAGTTTAAAGGACAAGCTGTCCAAAACAGCAACTAGGCATCGAGCAAGCATCAAAATAATATGATTCAGCACCTCAACACGAGAAAAAAATGCATGGGCATGAATTACAGGTAAAGCATGACAAAACATGAACACTGAGCTATCTCCAGAAAACAATATAACATGCTCAAAAGGACATGGCCAGATTGCAAATCATAACAGTTTCAGACGTAGCAGAAATAACATCAGGTTGCAATGTTTAGAGCTATCAAACAACATCTTACAGGAACTTATCATGGCAAACAGAGGCATGGCATGCTATCACTAAAGACAAAGAACAAAACTCCCTTAATGAACTAATTCTAAAGATCAACAGAAAAGATGGTATCATCCATGCAAACATGGCAAATGATATGACAGATTCATACATGGCAGGAACAACAATAAGTAGACATGTTGGTGAGCTTTAGCCACTCAACACAGAACAATAAATGGCATAACAAGGCAACCAACTGTAAGAAGACATGTTTGAGAATCTAAGAATGGCAGGAACAAGTTCATAGGGTGCATGGATCACTAGCAAAGCTCATGGCAAAACTGAACTTAATGTTAACAGGCTGACAATAACATAATTTAGCAAATTGAGAGCAATATTACAAAAATCTACAGCAGGCTATAAATGCAACCAGGGGCATGGATGGATAGAGCGTGACATTTATAACAAAATATCCTTAGTGAACATCTCCATATTATGCATAGAATGACTTGTAGGAGCAGGTTTACATAGCATCATGATATAGCAGATTCAGACTAGCAAAACAGTAACAACAAGTACCCTACTTCGCGAGCTCGATGCACTCACTACAAGACTCAAATAAATACATGGATTGCACCACTGTAAAGATGGCATGATGTAGCTCAAAACTCATTTAGACATCAAGCTCATAGGATGCACACACAAAATGCAATGAAAAAGACGAATAATCAAGTTCTGTTAATAGACAGCAGTTAATATCATATAGCATTCTTGCAATGATGATTAGGGCATCCAGATGAACTAAACAAAACATGGCATAATGGAACTAAATGAAGAGCATATCATGGTGAACATTTTGACATATTGTGCACGCAAAACGGAGCAGCACACATGAAATTATGATGCGATGAACATGGGCACAAAATGATGAAAACTTCGGGACTTAGGGAAAATCCGGGGTCAACCTCTTTGGATCTGGATCTGGGGCTTCGGGCACGGGAACCGAGGTCAGGCCGGAGCTTCACCGGAGAAGGAGAGGAGGTGGCCGAAGACGGTGCGTCGGCCGGATCTGGCGGCCAGACGGCGCGGGGCAGCGGCTGGCGGGCGGGGAGGCTGGGCGGCGCCAGCCGGCGTTGGCGGCCGGGGAGACGGCGGGCGGCAAGGTTCCGGCGATGGATGGAGGCGGCGCCGGCGGGGATCGGGCGGCGGCCGGCGGGAAGGCGCGGCAGCGCGGGGGTCCAGGCGGCGGGGACGGGCGCGCGGGCCGGGAGGGCCCGATTCGGGCCGCGGCACGGGGACGGCGGCGGGATTCGTCCGGGGGCGGGCGGACATGTCCGGCGCGGAGAGGGGAGGATTTTTAGGGTTTATCTGCGAGAATTTCGGGGAGGGGCTCATATTTATAGGTAGAGAGCTAGGAGTGTCCAAATGAGGTGTAGTTTTCGCCCACACGATCGTGATCGAACGGCCAAGAGCATGGAGGGGGTTTGGATGGGTTATTGGGTCACTTTGGAGGGGTGTTGGGATTCACACAAAAGAGGGCTTTGAGGTTACCCGGTTAACCGTTGGAGCATCAAACGACCTCCAAATGGCCCGAAACTTGACAGGCGCTCTACTGGTGGTGTACCAAGGCCGCTTGGCAAATCACGGTCCATTCTGAGAATGTTTAACACCCGCTCACAATAGGAGACAAAAGGGGGACGCCGGAGGACATAGGAGTGTCGGATGGCAAAACGGACAACGGGGAAAATGCTCGGATGCAAGAGACGAACACGTACGCAATGCAATGCACATGATGACATGAAAAAATGCAACACACAAGCAAATGACATGGCAACGACGGCGAATATCTGGTGGACACCTGGCGCATCAGATCCAGGGTGTTACAACTCTCCTCTACTAACAAGAGATCTCGTCCCGAGATCTTAGGACCGAGACGGAAGGGAAAAGGGATGAGGTGAAACAAGAATGCAAGAGAGAAGATGAACAAGACCGAGAGCACTCAGTAGGAAAGAGGAATGACGATTATGACGGGAGTCAAAAGCTCAACGAACAGGATAGACTCTGAAAGGAATCCGGTAAGAACAAGCTAGAAAAAGGAATAAGGATGACAGAATTTAGGCAGCACTCTGGCTAAACATGGAAAGAGTAGAGCAAGAACTTGAGAAGATGGAATGATACTTGACGAGAGGAATAACACAATGCCTCCGGAAGACTTGAAAGAGTTGAACGAGAAGAACGGAGAAGAAGACGACATCTTCTACCAGGAATGAAATAGGAAGCAACCTTAGAAGAGAGGATTAAGCGGAGTTGTTGAGAAAATCAACAACGAAAAGAAAAAAAACTTGTCGTGGACTTATGGAAAACATCTTGAAATTCTGATGTGATAACCGACCACAAACAGAAATGATTTAATTAGCTGAGAAGAATGAAGATATGCAAAACTCCATTTCAGAAGAAAACGGAGAATTATTTGCACTTCGAGACGCGAGAAGAAAAGATACTTGAACTCCTCCAACAAAATCTTGATGAACTCTTGAAGAATGAATTAAATCATGAAGAACCCCATGAAGAACTCCGGTTACAAAAGGATTATGAGATAGAATGAAGGATGAGAGAATAAGATTAAAACTTGTGATGATTTAGATGAAGGTTCCAACGAAATGGCCGAGTAATTTTGAACTCCGGAAAAGAAAAGATGAAAACACTTCGAACCAAGAATTTGAGATGATGAACAAACTCCAAAAGGAAGAGGTTAATCAACTTGCTGAAAGAAGAATAAGAATTATGTTATGCTTATCCTCCACCAATTAAATTGGTGAGAAGCAATGGATTTGCATACTACTTATTCTTCTTGAAAAGGATTAAGGGGGGGTATAGCACAAAACTTGAGAAAGTCTTCATGAACTACCGGTAGGATTCAAAAGAACGAATGGATTAAAATGATAATCAAAGAAAAGAATCTGAAAGAACCACCGTTAGAATTCGGAAATGACTGACGAAAGAGGATGAATCACCTGGAAGAATTGGAAGAACAAATATGCTAGAGGGAATTTAGATGCAAAAGAACAAAGAGATAACAAGCTGATTAGAGAATACTAGACACCTGCAACAGGATAACTAGAGAACGATAGCTGGAATGATGGCCTCCGATGAAATGAAACGGGAAAACAACTTCGGACATACTCCGGATGGGTAAGAAAGAGAATATCTGACAAATGGAATAATTTAACAGGATAACATGAAGCTAGAACCACGAAACATCGAGAGAACGGACAAGATTTACAGGAAAAACTCTTCTTCTATCTTCAAATGATGACGAGAAACACCACCAAAATTACTGAGATACTCGTGGAGAATGAAAAACGAAGAGGTTAAGCCAACAATGGAAGAATTTGAAAATGATCTTCGAGAAGGCATGTGACTGATGGGATCCATTCTTTCATCACATTTGAAAAGAATTTGAGAATAACTCTGGGGGGAATTAGAAGAGTCAGGTAAGATCCTGGGAAAAGATCTGTGGGTTAGGGCCCACTTAAGAGAAAAATACCGTTGGAAATGGATGTTGAACAGATAGATGATGCACTATAACAATTGAAATATTTGAATGAGGTGACAACCTCAAATTAATTGGAACACAGCGAATGTCCTGAGATATCTTGAACACTCCGGAAGGATAAACTAGCGAGAGGCGAACGAGCAGGGAAAACACTTGAGCCGAGGAAAAGAATGTGATCAACCCGAAAAAACTTGAATTAAGTGCACCGGAAAAAGAAAGGGATGAAGAATGACAAACGAGATGAGAATTCACCGGTTGAAATAATTGAGGGAAGACTGAAGAGGCTCCGCACGAATGAAATTGATGCTTGAAAGAGACTCGGACTCCGGGAAGGAGAGGGTGGGAGGCCGGGAAAAACAAAGGCAACTTGGAAGGGGGAACCGACGAATATCTTGAAGAGAAAACACCGGTTGAGATCATGGAGGAAAGAAAGCAAAGACTTCACACGAGTAGGATGGATACTCGATTACCGACTCCGACTCCGAGAAGCAAATGGTGGGCGGGTGGGAAAAAGAAAACAACTGAGGACAGGGAAACAACCTCGTTGATAAAGAACTGAGGATTGAACTTGGCAAAGATGAAGAGGCTCGAGTCAACTTGACGAGAAATGCACCGGATAAAAAGAGTTGAGAACCAATGAACGAAAAACTAACCACATGATCCTAAAGAAAATTTGAAAAGGGAAGAGGAGTAATTCAAAACACCTATGTCAAGATTCCTGATCAGAGCGACAAAGGGGCTGAGGAGTAAAAAGAATACCTACTCTCCGATATAACTAGATTCCGAAAACAGTTTTCTTCTAGACTCAACAACGGCCAAACTACACGATCAAACAAGGGGGCTCCTAAAGTTGGTCGAGGCTCTGATACCAACTTGTCACGCCCAATATGCGATACTATCCTAAAGAGACTCGAAGGTCCCACCAAGGATAGAACCGCATATTGGTACACTTTTGCAAGGTGGATATCATTACATCAACATTTCATAATAGATGGGGATACATACAAAAGGCATACAATGCCACACGAATACAGCATCATCTTACATAAGAATACCATCCGACTACGGATGAAACACAAACAGAAACTCAAACGACATCCACCCTGCTAGCCCAGGCTGCCGACCTGGAACATATCCCCTGATCAAAGAAGAAGCAGAAGAAGAACTCCAAAACAAGCAAACATCGCTCTCGCGTCATGATCATCACATAACCTATACCTGCAACTGTTGTTGTAGTAATCTGTGAGCCACGAGGACTCAGCAATCCCATTACCATGGGTATCAAGACTAGCAAAGCTTGATGGGAAAGGAAGGGGTAAAGTGGGGAGGTTGCAGCAGCGACTAAGCATGATATGGTGGCTAACATACGCAAATAAGAGCGAGAAGAGAACAAACGGAATGGTCGTGAAGCTAGCAATGATCGAGAGGTGATCCTCAACTCCTACTTACGTCAAACATAACCCAAAACCTTGTTCACTTCCCGGACTCCACCGAGAAGAGAGACCATCATGGCTACACACACGGTTGATGCGTTTTAATTCCGATCTGGTGTCAAGTTATCTACAACCGGATACTAACAAATTCCCATCTGCTACATAACCACGAGCACGACTCTCGAAAGTTTATACCCTGCAGGGGTGTCCCAACTTAGCCCATCACAAGCTCTCATGGTCAACGAAGGATATTCCTTCTCCCAGGAAGACCCGATCAGTCTCGGAATCCCGGTTTACAAGACATTTCGACAAATGTAAAACAAGACCAGCAAGACCGCCCGTTGTGTTGACAATCCCGATAGGAGTCGCACGTATCTTGTTCTCAGGACACACCGGATAAGCTAAGCGTACAGGTACCGACGTAACCCAAGTTGCCAAGGGATGGTCCCGCACGGTGCTCTAGTTTGGACCAACACTTAGACAAGCATTGCCCCGAAGGGGCTAAAATAAATATGACCCTCGGGTTAATTACTCCCAAGGGAAAGGTATAGGTGGTAGGCAAATGGTAAAACCAATGTTGGGCCTTGCTGGAGGAGTTTTATTCAAGGCGAACTGTCAACAGGGTCCCATAAATCACCCAACCGCGTTAGAGACGCAAAATCCAGGAACATAATACCGATATGATGGAAACATGGGCGGCAAGAGTGTAACAAAACACCAGGCATAAGGCCGAGCCTTCCACCCTTTACCAAATATATAGATGCATTAATAATATAAGAGATATTGTGATATCCCAACATAATCCTGTCCAGCATGGAGCAATCTTCAACTTCACATGCAACTAACAACGCTATAAGAGGGGCTGAGCAAAGCGGTAACATAGCCAAGCAACGGTTTGCTAGGAAGGGTGAAAAAGGTTAGAGGCTGACATGGCAATTTGGGAGGCTTGAAGATCAAATGATAGGAAGCGCAACAAAGCGATAGAACGAAGCAACTAGCATAGCAATGATAGTAGTGAGATCCAAGGTGACGGCCATCTTGCCTGAAATCCCGCAAGGAAGAAGAACGTGTCCATGAAGAAGACGAACGGATGAAGCCAAACCAAGCATAGGCGAACGAATCCTCACGATCGCAACGAAACAGGAACTATCGAGAAGAAGCACACAACATGGTAAACACACCACACATAGACAAGACATGATGCACAACCAAGCATGATGCATGACAAATCTAGATGAGTCTACTCATGGCAAGAGATGATGCATACAAGAACAACACATCAAAACAAGTTTAGATGAGGCCGGGAACAACATATAACAATTCCGGTAAAACCTCATATCCAAATTTAGAAATTGGTCCAGAACTGAATAAACCGTATGTTCAAGTTGTTAAACAGCAAGTTAAGATGCACCAAGATGATCTACATGAGATTCTAGTCAAGTTACATATAAAGTTCATTTAATTCGGAGCTACGGCCTAGAAGATATGAGCAAAACAAGTAAAACATGGCATTGATGCAAAATGCATCCCAACATCAATCAAACACCTAAAAACAAGGATGCAACATGATAATATGAAACTACATGCAAAATCAAGCAAGTTTCATATAGAGCACACTCAAAACGGAGCAACGGTTCAACCCATACACATGAAACAAGTTTAAAGGACAAGCTGTCCAAAACAGCAACTAGTCATCGAGAAAGCATTAAAATAATATGCTACAAAACCTCAACATGAGAACAAAAGGCATTGGCATGAAGTACAGGTAAAGCATGACAAAACATGAACACTGAGCTATCTCCGGAAAACACTATAACATGCTCAAAAGGACATGCAACATTGCAAATCATAACAGTTTCAGACTTAGCAGAAATAACATCAGGTTGCAATGTTTAGAGCTATCAAACAACATGTTACAAGAACTTATCATGGCAAACAAAGGGATGGAATTCTAGTACTAAAGACAAATAACAAAACTCCCTTAATGAACTAATTCTAAAGATCGATAGAAAAGATGGTATCATCCATGCAAACATGGCAAATGATATGACAGATTCATACATGGCAAAAACAACAATAAGCATGCATGTTGGTGGGCTTGAACCACTCATCACAGAGCAATAAATGGAATTACAAGGAAACCAACAGTAATAAGACATGTTTGATAAGCTAAGAATAGCAGGAACAAGTTCATATGGTGCATGGATCACTAGCAAAGCTCATGGCAAAACTGAACTTAATGTTAACAGGCTGACAGCAACATTATTTAGCAAATTGAGAGCAAGATTACAACAATCTACAGCAGGCTATAAATGCAACCATGGGCATGGATGGATAGAGCATGACATTTATAAGAAAACATCCTTAGTGAACATCAACAGATTATGCATAGAATGACTTGTAGGAGCAGGTTTACATAGCATCATGATATAGCAGATACAGACTAGCAAAACAGTAATAGCAAGTACCCTACTTCACAAGCTCGATTCACTCACTACAGGACTCAAACAAATGCATGGATTGCACCACTTTAAATATGGCATAATGTAGCTCAAAACTCATGTAGACAGCAAGCTCATAGGATGCACACACAAAATGCAATGAAAAAGACAAATCATCAAATTCTGTTAACAGACAGCAGTTAATATCATATAGCACTCTTGCAACGATGATTAGGGCATCAAGATGAACTCAAAAAGACATGGCACAATGGAATGAAATGAACAACATCTCATTATGAACAATTTGATATATTATGCATGCAAAACGGAGCAGCACACATGAAGTTATTATGCAATGAACATGGGCACAAAATGATGAATACTTCGGGACTTGGAGAAAATCCAGGGTCAACCTCTTTGGATCTGGATCCGGGGCTTCGGGCACGGGAACCGAGGTCAGGTCGGAGCTTCGCCGGAGTAGGAGAGGAGGGTGCCGGAGACGGGGTGTCGGCCGGATCTGGCGGCCGGACGGCGCGGGGCGGCGGCCGGCGGGAGGGGAGGCGGGGCGGCG